>NC_064615.1:1122464931-1122767961 GCF_023898315.1 Schistocerca nitens
CCATATGAAATACTCTGGATTCCCTGCATTGTCCTTCTAAATCAAGATACGTTTATACGGAAACGATAGGATTTTCTTTGGGGTTCCACATATCTCTTTTCCGATGCATTATTCCTCCTTTACTGCATCCCTCGCTCCCTCACATTGGCGAATTAACACACAATTTGCGTCCATATGAAATACTCTGGATTCCCTGCATTGTCCTTGTAAATCGAGATACGTATCTACGGATACGATAGGATTTTCTTTGGGGTTCCGAGTATCTCTTTTCCGATGCATTATTCCTCCTTTACTGCATCCCTCGCTCCCTCACGTTGACGAATTAACACACAAATTGCGTCCATATGATATACTCTGGATTCCCTGCATTGTCCTTCTAAATCGAGATACGTTTCTACGGAAACGATAGGATTTTCTTTGGGATTCCGAGTATCTCTTTTCCGATGCATTATTCCTTCTTTACTGCATCCGTCGCTCAATCACATTGACGAATTAACACACAATTTGCGTCCATATGAAATACTCTGGATTCCCTGCATTGTCCTCCTAAATCGAGATACGTTTCTACGAAAAAGATAGGATTTTCTTTGGGGTTCCGAGTATCTCTTTTCCGAAGCATTATTCCTCCTTAACTGCATCCCTCGCTCCCTCACATTGACGAATTAACACACAATTTGCGTCCATATGAAATACTCAGGATTCCCTGCATTGTCCTTCTAAATCGAGATACGTTTCTACGGAAACGATAGGATTTCCTTTTGGGAGTCGACTATCTCTTTTCCGATGCATTATTCCTCCTTTACTGCATCCCTCGCTCCTCACATTGACGAATTAACACACAATTTGCGTCCATATGTAATACTCTGGATTTCCTGCATTGTCCTTCTAAATCGAGATACGTTTCTATGGAAACGAAAGGATTTTCTTTGGGGTTCCGAGTATCTCTTTTCCGATGCATTATTCCTCCTTTACTGCATCCCTCGCTCCCTCACATTGACGAATTAACACACAATTTGCGTCCATATGAAATACTCGGGATTCCCTGCATTGTCCTTCTAAATCGAGATACGTTTCTACGGAAACGATAGGATTTTCTTTGGGGTCCCGAGTATCTCTTTTCCGATGCATTATTCCTCCTTTACTGCATCCCTCGCTCCCTCACATTGACGAATTAACACACAATTTGCGTCCATATGAAATACTCTGGATTCCCTGCATTGTCCTTCTAAATCGGGATTCGTTTCTACGGAAACGATAGGATTTTCTTTGGGGTTCCGAGTATCTCTTTTCCGATGCATTATTCCTCCTTTACTGCATCCCTCGCTCCCTCACATTGACGAATTAACACACAATTTGCGTCCATATGAAATACTCGGGATTCCCTGCATTGTCCTTCTAAATCGAGATACGTTTCTACGGAAACGTTAGGATTTTCTTTGGGGTTCCGAGTATCTCTTTTCCGATGCATTATTCCTCCTTTACTGCATCCTTCGCTCCCTCACATTGACAAATTAACACACAATTTGCGTCCATATGAAATACTCTGGATTCCCTGCTTTGTCCTTCTAAATCGAGATACGTTTCTACGGAAACGATAGGATTTTCTTTGGGGTTCCAAGTATCTCTTTTCCGATACATTATTCCTCCTTTACTGCATCCCTCGCTCCCTCACATTGACGAATTAACACACAATTTGCGTCCATATGAAATACTCTGGATTCCCTGCATTGTCCTTCTAAATCGAGATATGTTTCTACGGAAACGATAGGATTTTCTTATGGGTTCCGAGTATCTTTTTTCTGATGCATTATTCCTCCTTTACTGCATCCCTCGCTCCCTCACATTGAGAATTAACACACAATTTGCGTCCATATGAAATACTCTGGATTCCCTGCATTGTCCTTCTAAATCAAGATACGTTTATACGGAAACGATAGGATTTTCTTTGGGGTTCCACATATCTCTTTTCCGATGCATTATTCCTCCTTTACTGGATCCCTCGCTCCCTCACATTGGCGAATTAACACACAATTTGCGTCCATATGAAATACTCTGGATTCCCTGCATTGTCCTTGTAAATCGAGATACGTATCTACGGATACGATAGGATTTTCTTTGGGGTTCCGAGTATCTCTTTTCCGATGCATTATTCCTCCTTTACTGCATCCCTCGCTCCCTCACGTTGACGAATTAACACACAAATTGCGTCCATATGATATACTCTGGATTCCCTGCATTGTCCTTCTAAATCGAGATACGTTTCTACGGAAACGATAGGATTTTCTTTGGGATTCCGAGTATCTCTTTTCCGATGCATTATTCCTTCTTTACTGCATCCGTCGCTCAATCACATTGACGAATTAACACACAATTTGCGTCCATATGAAATACTCTGGATTCCCTGCATTGTCCTCCTAAATCGAGATACGTTTCTACGAAAAAGATAGGATTTTCTTTGGGGTTCCGAGTATCTCTTTTCCGATGCATTATTCCTCCTTAACTGCATCCCTCGCTCCCTCACATTGACGAATTAACACACAATTTGCGTCCATATGAAATACTCAGGATTCCCTGCATTGTCCTTCTAAATCGAGATACGTTTCTACGGAAACGATAGGATTTTCTTTGGGGTTCCGAGTATCTCTTTTCCGATGCATTATTCGTCCTTTACTGCATCCCTCGCTCCCTCACATTGACGAATTAGCACACAATTTGCGTCCATATGAAATACTCTGGATTCCCTGCATTGTCCTTCTAAATCGGGATTCATTTCTACGGAAACGACAGGATTTTCTTTGGGGTTCCGAGTATCTCTTTTCCGATGCATTATTCCTCCTTTACTGCATCCCTCGCTCCCTCACATTGCCGAATTAACACTCAAATTGCGTCCATATGAAATACTCTGGGTTCCCTGCATTATGTTTCTAAATCGAGATACGTTTCTACGGAAACCATAGGATTTTCTTTTGGGAGTCGAGTATCTCTTTTCCGATGCATTATTCCTCCTTTACTGCATCCCTCGCTCCCTCACATTGACGAATTAACACACAATTTGCGTCCATATGAAATACTCGGGATTCCCTGCATTGTCCTTCTAAATCGAGATACGTTTCTACGGAAACGATAGGATTTTCTTTGGGGTCCCGAGTATCTCTTTTCCGATGCATTATTCCTCCTTTACTGCATCCCTCGCTCCCTCACATTGACGAATTAACACACAATTTGCGTCCATATGAAATACTCAGGATTCCCTGCATTGTCCTTCTAAATCGAGATACGTTTCTACGGAAACGATAGGATTTCCTTTTGGGAGTCGACTATCTCTTTTCCGATGCATTATTCCTCCTTTACTGCATCCCTCGCTCCTCACATTGACGAATTAACACACAATTTGCGTCCATATGTAATACTCTGGATTTCCTGCATTGTCCTTCTAAATCGAGATACGTTTCTATGGAAACGAAAGGATTTTCTTTGGGGTTCCGAGTATCTCTTTTCCGATGCATTATTCCTCCTTTACTGCATCCCTCGCTCCCTCACATTGACGAATTAACACACAATTTGCGTCCATATGAAATACTCGGGATTCCCTGCATTGTCCTTCTAAATCGAGATACGTTTCTACGGAAACGATAGGATTTTCTTTGGGGTCCCGAGTATCTCTTTTCCGATGCATTATTCCTCCTTTACTGCATCCCTCGCTCCCTCACATTGACGAATTAACACACAATTTGCGTCCATATGAAATACTCTGGATTCCCTGCATTGTCCTTCTAAATCGAGATATGTTTCTACGGAAACGATAGGATTTTCTTATGGGTTCCGAGTATCTTTTTTCTGATGCATTATTCCTCCTTTACTGCATCCCTCGCTCCCTCACATTGAGAATTAACACACAATTTGCGTCCATATGAAATACTCTGGATTCCCTGCATTGTCCTTCTAAATCAAGATACGTTTATACGGAAACGATAGGATTTTCTTTGGGGTTCCACATATCTCTTTTCCGATGCATTATTCCTCCTTTACTGCATCCCTCGCTCCCTCACATTGGCGAATTAACACACAATTTGCGTCCATATGAAATACTCTGGATTCCCTGCATTGTCCTTGTAAATCGAGATACGTATCTACGGATACGATAGGATTTTCTTTGGGGTTCCGAGTATCTCTTTTCCGATGCATTATTCCTCCTTTACTGCATCCCTCGCTCCCTCACATTGACGAATTAACACACAATTTGCGTCCATATGAAATACTCAGGATTCCCTGCATTGTCCTTCTAAATCGAGATACGTTTCTACGGAAACGATAGGATTTCCTTTTGGGAGTCGAGTATCTCTTTTCCGATGCATTATTCCTCCTTTACTGCATCCCTCGCTCCTCACATTGACGAATTAACACACAATTTGCGTCCATATGTAATACTCTGGATTTCCTGCATTGTCCTTCTAAATCGAGATACGTTTCTATGGAAACGAAAGGATTTTCTTTGGGGTTCCGAGTATCTCTTTTCCGATGCATTATTCCTCCTTTACTGCATCCCTCGCTCCCTCACATTGACGAATTAACACACAATTTGCGTCCATATGAAATACTCGGGATTCCCTGCATTGTCCTTCTAAATCGAGATACGTTTCTACGGAAACGATAGGATTTTCTTTGGGGTCCCGAGTATCTCTTTTCCGATGCATTATTCCTCCTTTACTGCATCCCTCGCTCCCTCACATTGACGAATTAACACACAATTTGCGTCCATATGAAATACTCTGGATTCCCTGCATTGTCCTTCTAAATCGGGATTCGTTTCTACGGAAACGATAGGATTTTCTTTGGGGTTCCGAGTATCTCTTTTCCGATGCATTATTCCTCCTTTACTGCATCCCTCGCTCCCTCACATTGACGAATTAACACACAATTTGCGTCCATATGAAATACTCGGGATTCCCTGCATTGTCCTTCTAAATCGAGATACGTTTCTACGGAAACGTTAGGATTTTCTTTGGGGTTCCGAGTATCTCTTTTCCGATGCATTATTCCTCCTTTACTGCATCCTTCGCTCCCTCACATTGACAAATTAACACACAATTTGCGTCCATATGAAATACTCTGGATTCCCTGCTTTGTCCTTCTAAATCGAGATACGTTTCTACGGAAACGATAGGATTTTCTTTGGGGTTCCAAGTATCTCTTTTCCGATACATTATTCCTCCTTTACTGCATCCCTCGCTATCTCACATTGACGAATTAACACACAATTTGCGTCCATATGAAATACTCTGGATTCCCTGCATTGTCCTTCTAAATCGAGATATGTTTCTACGGAAACGATAGGATTTTCTTATGGGTTCCGAGTATCTTTTTTCTGATGCATTATTCCTCCTTTACTGCATCCCTCGCTCCCTCACATTGAGAATTAACACACAATTTGCGTCCATATGAAATACTCTGGATTCCCTGCATTGTCCTTCTAAATCAAGATACGTTTATACGGAAACGATAGGATTTTCTTTGGGGTTCCACATATCTCTTTTCCGATGCATTATTCCTCCTTTACTGCATCCCTCGCTCCCTCACATTGGCGAATTAACACACAATTTGCGTCCATATGAAATACTCTGGATTCCCTGCATTGTCCTTGTAAATCGAGATACGTATCTACGGATACGATAGGATTTTCTTTGGGGTTCCGAGTATCTCTTTTCCGATGCATTATTCCTCCTTTACTGCATCCCTCGCTCCCTCACGTTGACGAATTAACACACAAATTGCGTCCATATGATATACTCTGGATTCCCTGCATTGTCCTTCTAAATCGAGATACGTTTCTACGGAAACGATAGGATTTCCTTTTGGGAGTCGAGTATCTCTTTTCCGATGCATTATTCCTCCTTTACTGCATCCCTCGCTCCTCACATTGACGAATTAACACACAATTTGCGTCCATATGTAATACTCTGGATTTCCTGCATTGTCCTTCTAAATCGAGATACGTTTCTATGGAAACGAAAGGATTTTCTTTGGGGTTCCGAGTATCTCTTTTCCGATGCATTATTCCTCCTTTACTGCATCCCTCGCTCCCTCACATTGACGAATTAACACACAATTTGCGTCCATATGAAATACTCGGGATTCCCTGCATTGTCCTTCTAAATCGAGATACGTTTCTACGGAAACGATAGGATTTTCTTTGGGGTCCCGAGTATCTCTTTTCCGATGCATTATTCCTCCTTTACTGCATCCCTCGCTCCCTCACATTGACGAATTAACACACAATTTGCGTCCATATGAAATACTCAGGATTCCCTGCATTGTCCTTCTAAATCGAGATACGTTTCTACGGAAACGATAGGATTTCCTTTTGGGATTCGAGTATCTCTTTTCCGATGCATTATTCCTCCTTTACTGCATCCCTCGCTCCTCACATTGACGAATTAACACACAATTTGCGTCCATATGTAATACTCTGGATTTCCTGCATTGTCCTTCTAAATCGAGATACGTTTCTATGGAAACGAAAGGATTTTCTTTGGGGTTCCGAGTATCTCTTTTCCGATGCATTATTCCTCCTTTACTGCATCCCTCGCTCCCTCACATTGCCGAATTAACACTCAAATTGCGTCCATATGAAATACTCTGGATTCCCTGCATTGTCCTTCTAAATCGGGATTCGTTTCTACGGAAACGATAGGATTTTCTTTGGGGTTCCGAGTATCTCTTTTCCGATGCATTATTCCTCCTTTACTGCATCCCTCGCTCCCTCACATTGACGAATTAACACACAATTTGCGTCCATATGAAATACTCGGGATTCCCTGCATTGTCCTTCTAAATCGAGATACGTTTCTACGGAAACGTTAGGATTTTCTTTGGGGTTCCGAGTATCTCTTTTCCGATGCATTATTCCTCCTTTACTGCATCCTTCGCTCCCTCACATTGACAAATTAACACACAATTTGCGTCCATATGAAATACTCTGGATTCCCTGCTTTGTCCTTCTAAATCGAGATACGTTTCTACGGAAACGACAGGATTTTCTTTGGGGTTCCAAGTATCTCTTTTCCGATACATTATTCCTCCTTTACTGCATCCCTCGCTCCCTCACATTGACGAATTAACACACAATTTGCGTCCATATGAAATACTCTGGATTCCCTGCATTGTCCTTCTAAATCGAGATATGTTTCTACGGAAACGATAGGATTTTCTTATGGGTTCCGAGTATCTTTTTTCTGATGCATTATTCCTCCTTTACTGCATCCCTCGCTCCCTCACATTGAGAATTAACACACAATTTGCGTCCATATGAAATACTCTGGATTCCCTGCATTGTCCTTCTAAATCAAGATACGTTTATACGGAAACGATAGGATTTTCTTTGGGGTTCCACATATCTCTTTTCCGATGCATTATTCCTCCTTTACTGCATCCCTCGCTCCCTCACATTGGCGAATTAACACACAATTTGCGTCCATATGAAATACTCTGGATTCCCTGCATTGTCCTTGTAAATCGAGATACGTATCTACGGATACGATAGGATTTTCTTTGGGGTTCCGAGTATCTCTTTTCCGATGCATTATTCCTCCTTTACTGCATCCCTCGCTCCCTCACATTGACGAATTAACACACAATTTGCGTCCATATGAAATACTCAGGATTCCCTGCATTGTCCTTCTAAATCGAGATACGTTTCTACGGAAACGATAGGATTTCCTTTTGGGAGTCGAGTATCTCTTTTCCGATGCATTATTCCTCCTTTACTGCATCCCTCGCTCCTCACATTGACGAATTAACACACAATTTGCGTCCATATGTAATACTCTGGATTTCCTGCATTGTCCTTCTAAATCGAGATACGTTTCTATGGAAACGAAAGGATTTTCTTTGGGGTTCCGAGTATCTCTTTTCCGATGCATTATTCCTCCTTTACTGCATCCCTCGCTCCCTCACATTGACGAATTAACACACAATTTGCGTCCATATGAAATACTCGGGATTCCCTGCATTGTCCTTCTAAATCGAGATACGTTTCTACGGAAACGATAGGATTTTCTTTGGGGTCCCGAGTATCTCTTTTCCGATGCATTATTCCTCCTTTACTGCATCCCTCGCTCCCTCACATTGACGAATTAACACACAATTTGCGTCCATATGAAATACTCTGGATTCCCTGCATTGTCCTTCTAAATCGGGATTCGTTTCTACGGAAACGATAGGATTTTCTTTGGGGTTCCGAGTATCTCTTTTCCGATGCATTATTCCTCCTTTACTGCATCCCTCGCTCCCTCACATTGACGAATTAACACACAATTTGCGTCCATATGAAATACTCGGGATTCCCTGCATTGTCCTTCTAAATCGAGATACGTTTCTACGGAAACGTTAGGATTTTCTTTGGGGTTCCGAGTATCTCTTTTCCGATGCATTATTCCTCCTTTACTGCATCCTTCGCTCCCTCACATTGACAAATTAACACACAATTTGCGTCCATATGAAATACTCTGGATTCCCTGCTTTGTCCTTCTAAATCGAGATACGTTTCTACGGAAACGATAGGATTTTCTTTGGGGTTCCAAGTATCTCTTTTCCGATACATTATTCCTCCTTTACTGCATCCCTCGCTATCTCACATTGACGAATTAACACACAATTTGCGTCCATATGAAATACTCTGGATTCCCTGCATTGTCCTTCTAAATCGAGATATGTTTCTACGGAAACGATAGGATTTTCTTATGGGTTCCGAGTATCTTTTTTCTGATGCATTATTCCTCCTTTACTGCATCCCTCGCTCCCTCACATTGAGAATTAACACACAATTTGCGTCCATATGAAATACTCTGGATTCCCTGCATTGTCCTTCTAAATCAAGATACGTTTATACGGAAACGATAGGATTTTCTTTGGGGTTCCACATATCTCTTTTCCGATGCATTATTCCTCCTTTACTGCATCCCTCGCTCCCTCACATTGGCGAATTAACACACAATTTGCGTCCATATGAAATACTCTGGATTCCCTGCATTGTCCTTGTAAATCGAGATACGTATCTACGGATACGATAGGATTTTCTTTGGGGTTCCGAGTATCTCTTTTCCGATGCATTATTCCTCCTTTACTGCATCCCTCGCTCCCTCACGTTGACGAATTAAAACACAAATTGCGTCCATATGATATACTCTGGATTCCCTGCATTGTCCTTCTAAATCGAGATACGTTTCTACGGAAACGATAGGATTTCCTTTTGGGAGTCGAGTATCTCTTTTCCGATGCATTATTCCTCCTTTACTGCATCCCTCGCTCCTCACATTGACGAATTAACACACAATTTGCGTCCATATGTAATACTCTGGATTTCCTGCATTGTCCTTCTAAATCGAGATACGTTTCTATGGAAACGAAAGGATTTTCTTTGGGGTTCCGAGTATCTCTTTTCCGATGCATTATTCCTCCTTTCCTGCATCCCTCGCTCCCTCACATTGACGAATTAACACACAATTTGCGTCCATATGAAATACTCTGGATTCCCTGCATTGTCCTTCTAAATCGAGATACGTTTCTACGGAAACGATAGGATTTTCTTTGGGGTCCCGAGTATCTCTTTTCCGATGCATTATTCCTCCTTTACTGCATCCCTCGCTCCCTCACATTGACGAATTAACACACAATTTGCGTCCATATGAAATACTCAGGATTCCCTGCATTGTCCTTCTAAATCGAGATACGTTTCTACGGAAACGATAGGATTTCCTTTTGGGATTCGAGTATCTCTTTTCCGATGCATTATTCCTCCTTTACTGCATCCCTCGCTCCTCACATTGACGAATTAACACACAATTTGCGTCCATATGTAATACTCTGGATTTCCTGCATTGTCCTTCTAAATCGAGATACGTTTCTATGGAAACGAAAGGATTTTCTTTGGGGTTCCGAGTATCTCTTTTCCGATGCATTATTCCTCCTTTACTGCATCCCTCGCTCCCTCACATTGCCGAATTAACACTCAAATTGCGTCCATATGAAATACTCTGGGTTCCCTGCATTATGTTTCTAAATCGAGATACGTTTCTACGGAAACCATAGGATTTTCTTTTGGGAGTCGAGTATCTCTTTTCCGATGCATTATTCCTCCTTTACTGCATCCCTCGCTCCCTCACATTGACGAATTAACACACAATTTGCGTCCATATGAAATACTCGGGATTCCCTGCATTGTCCTTCTAAATCGAGATACGTTTCTACGGAAACGATAGGATTTTCTTTGGGGTCCCGAGTATCTCTTATCCGATGCATTATTCCTCCTTTACTGCATCCCTCGCTCCCTCACATTGACGAATTAACACACAATTTGCGTCCATATGAAATACTCAGGATTCCCTGCATTGTCCTTCTAAATCGAGATACGTTTCTGCGGAAACGATAGGATTTCCTTTTGGGAGTCGAGTATCTCTTTTCCGATGCATTATTCCTCCTTTACTGCATCCCTCGCTCCTCACATTGACGAATTAACACACAATTTGCGTCCATATGTAATACTCTGGATTTCCTGCATTGTCCTTCTAAATCGAGATACGTTTCTATGGAAACGAAAGGATTTTCTTTGGGGTTCCGAGTATCTCTTTTCCGATGCATTATTCCTCCTTTACTGCATCCCTCGCTCCCTCACATTGACGAATTAACACACAATTTGCGTCCATATGAAATACTCGGGATTCCCTGCATTGTCCTTCTAAATCGAGATACGTTTCTACGGAAACGATAGGATTTTCTTTGGGGTCCCGAGTATCTCTTTTCCGATGCATTATTCCTCCTTTACTGCATCGCTCGCTCCCTCACATTGACGAATTAACACACAATTTGCGTCCATATGAAATACTCTGGATTCCCTGCATTGTCCTTCTAAATCGGGATTCGTTTCTACGGAAACGATAGGATTTTCTTTGGGGTTCCGAGTATCTCTTTTCCGATGCATTATTCCTCCTTTACTGCATCCCTCGCTCCCTCACATTGACGAATTAACACACAATTTGCGTCCATATGAAATACTCGGGATTCCCTGCATTGTCCTTCTAAATCGAGATACGTTTCTACGGAAACGATAGGATTTTCTTTGGGGTTCCGAGTATCTCTTTTCCGATGCATTATTCCTCCTTTACTGCATCCTTCGCTCCCTCACATTGACAAATTAACACACAATTTGCGTCCATATGAAATACTCTGGATTCCATGCTTTGTCCTTCTAAATCGAGATACGTTTCTACGGAAACGATAGGATTTTCTTTGGGGTTCCAAGTATCTCTTTTCCGATACATTATTCCTCCTTTACTGCATCCCTCGCTCCCTCACATTGACGAATTAACACACAATTTGCGTCCATATGAAATACTCTGGATTCCCTGCATTGTCCTTCTAAATCGAGATATGTTTCTACGGAAACGATAGGATTTTCTTATGGGTTCCGAGTATCTTTTTTCTGATGCATTATTCCTCCTTTACTGCATAACTCGCTCCCTCACATTGACGAATTAACACACAATTTGCGTCCATATGAAATACTCTGGATTCCCTGCATTGTCCTTCTAAATCGAGACACGTTTCTACGGATAAGATAGGATTTTCTTTGGGGTTAAGAGTATCTCTTTTCCGATGCATTATTCCTCCTTTACTGCATCCCTCGCTAACTAACATTGACGAAATAACACACAATTTGCATCCATATGAAATACTCTGGATTCCCTGCATTGTCCTTCTAAATCGAGATACGTTTCTACGGAAACGATAACATTTTCTTTGGGGTTCCGAGTATCTCTTTTCCGATGCATTATTCGTCCTTTACTGCATCCCTCGCTCCCTCACATTGACGAATTAACACACAATTTGCGTCCATATGAAATACTCTGGATTCCCTGCATTGTCCTTCTAAATCGGGATTCATTTCTACGGAAACGACAGGATTTTCTTTGGGGTTCCGAGTATCTCTTTTCCGATGCATTATTCCTCCTTTACTGCATCCCTCGCTCCCTCACATTGCCGAATTAACACTCAAATTGCGTCCATATGAAATACTCTGGGTTCCCTGCATTATGTTTCAAAATCGAGATACGTTTCTACGGAAACCATAGGATTTTCTTTTGGGAGTCGAGTATCTCTTTTCCGATGCATTATTCCTCCTTTACTGCATCCCTCGCTCCCTCACATTGGCGAATTAACACACAATTTGCGTCCATATGAAATACTCTGGATTCCCTGCATTGTCATTGTAAATCGAGATACGTTTCTACGGAAACGAAAGGATTTTCTTTGGGGTTCCGAGTATCTCTTTTCCGATGCATTATTCCTCCTTTACTGCATCCCTCGCTCCCTCACATTGAGAATTAACACACAATTTGCGTCCATATGAAATACTCTGGATTCCCTGCATTGTCCTTCTAAATCAAGATACGTTTATACGGAAACGATAGGATTTTCTTTGGGGTTCCACATATCTCTTTTCCGATGCATTATTCCTCCTTTACTGCATCCCTCGCTCCCTCACATTGGCGAATTAACACACAATTTGCGTCCATATGAAATACTCTGGATTCCCTGCATTGTCCTTGTAAATCGAGATACGTTTCTACGGATACGATAGGATTTTCTTTGGGGTTCCGAGTATCTCTTTTCCGATGCATTATTCCTCCTTTACTGCATCCCTCGCTCCCTCACGTTGACGAATTAACACACAAATTGCGTCCATATGATATACTCTGGATTCCCTGCATTGTCCTTCTAAATCGAGATACGTTTCTACGGAAACGATAGGATTTTCTTTGGGATTCCGAGTATCTCTTTTCCGATGCATTATTCCTTCTTTACTGCATCCGTCGCTCAATCACATTGACGAATTAACACACAATTTGCGTCCATATGAAATACTCTGGATTCCCTGCATTGTCCTCCTAAATCGAAATACGTTTCTACGAAAAAGATAGGATTTTCTTTGGGGTTCCGAGTATCTCTTTTCCGATGCATTATTCCTCCTTAACTGCATCCCTCGCTCCCTCACATTGACGAATTAACACACAATTTGCGTCCATATGAAATACTCAGGATTCCCTGCATTGTCCTTCTAAATCGAGATACGTTTCTACGGAAACGATAGGATTTTCTTTGGGGTTCCGAGTATCTCTTTTCCGATGCATTATTCGTCCTTTACTGCATCCCTCGCTCCCTCACATTGACGAATTAACACACAATTTGCGTCCATATGAAATACTCTGGATTCCCTGCATTGTCCTTCTAAATCGGGATTCATTTCTACGGAAACGACAGGATTTTCTTTGGGGTTCCGCGTATCTCTTTTCCGATGCATTATTCCTCCTTTACTGCATCCCTCGCTTCCTCACATTGACGAATTAACACACAATTTGCGTCCATATGAAATACTCTGGATTCCCGGCATTGTCATTCTAAATCGAGATACGTTTCTACGGAAACGACAGGATTTTCTTTGGGGTTCCGAGTATCTCTTTTCCGATGCATTATTCCTCCTTTACTGCATCCCTCGCTCCCTCATATTGCCGAATTAACACACATATTGTGTCCATATGAAATACTCTGTGTTCCCTGCATTATCTTTCTAAATCGAGATACGTTTCTACGGAAACGATAGGATTTCCTTTTGGGAGTCGAGTATCTCTTTTCCGATGCATTATTCCTCCTTTACTGCATCCCTCGCTCCTCACATTGACGAATTAACACACAATTTGCGTCCATATGTAATACTCTGGATTTCCTGCATTGTCCTTCTAAATCGAGATACGTTTCTATGGAAACGATAAGATTTTCTTTGGGGTTCCGAGTATCTCTTTTCCGATGCATTATTCCTCCTTTACTGCATCCCTCGCTCCCTCACATTGACGAATTAACACACAATTTGCGTCCATATGAAATACTCGGGATTCCCTGCATTGTCCTTCTAAATCGAGATACGTTTCTACGGAAACGATAGGATTTTCTTTGGGGTTCCGAGTATCTCTTTTCCGATGCATTATTCCTCCTTTACTGCATCCTTCGCTCCCTCACATTGACAAATTAACACACAATTTGCGTCCATATGAAATACTCTGGATTCCATGCTTTGTCCTTCTAAATCGAGATACGTTTCCACGGAAACGATAGGATTTTCTTTGGGGTTCCAAGTATCTCTTTTCCGATACATTATTCCTCCTTTACTGCATCCCTCGCTCCCTCACATTGACGAATTAACACACAATTTGCGTCCATATGAAATACTCTGGATTCCCTGCATTGTCCTTCTAAATCGAGATATGTTTCTACGGAAACGATAGGATTTTCTTATGGGTTCCGAGTATCTTTTTTCTGATGCATTATTCCTCCTTTACTGCATAACTCGCTCCCTCACATTGACGAATTAACACACAATTTGCGTCCATATGAAATACTCTGGATTCCCTGCATTGTCCTTCTAAATCGAGACACGTTTCTACGGATAAGATAGGATTTTCTTTGGGGTTAAGAGTATCTCTTTTCCGATGCATTATTCCTCCTTTACTGCATCCCTCGCTAACTAACATTGACGAAATAACACACAATTTGCATCCATATGAAATACTCTGGATTCCCTGCATTGTCCTTCTAAATCGAGATACGTTTCTACGGAAACGATAACATTTTCTTTGGGGTTCCGAGTATCTCTTTTCCGATGCATTATTCGTCCTTTACTGCATCCCTCGCTCCCTCACATTGACGAATTAACACACAATTTGCGTCCATATGAAATACTCTGGATTCCCTGCATTGTCCTTCTAAATCGGGATTCATTTCTACGGAAACGACAGGATTTTCTTTGGGGTTCCGAGTATCTCTTTTCCGATGCATTATTCCTCCTTTACTGCATCCCTCGCTCCCTCACATTGCCGAATTAACACTCAAATTGCGTCCATATGAAATACTCTGGGTTCCCTGCATTATGTTTCTAAATCGAGATACGTTTCTACGGAAACCATAGGATTTTCTTTTGGGAGTCGAGTATCTCTTTTCCGATGCATTATTCCTCCTTTACTGCATCCCTCGCTCCCTCACATTGGCGAATTAATACACAATTTGCGTCCATATGAAATACTCTGGATTCCCTGCATTGTCATTGTAAATCGAGATACGTTTCTACGGAAACGAAAGGATTTTCTTTGGGGTTCCGAGTATCTCTTTTCCGATGCATTATTCCTCCTTTACTGCATCCCTCGCTCCCTCACATTGAGAATTAACACACAATTTGCGTCCATATGAAATACTCTGGATTCCCTGCATTGTCCTTCTAAATCAAGATACGTTTATACGGAAACGATAGGATTTTCTTTGGGGTTCCACATATCTCTTTTCCGATGCATTATTCCTCCTTTACTGCATCCCTCGCTCCCTCACATTGGCGAATTAACACACAATTTGCGTCCATATGAAATACTCTGGATTCCCTGCATTGTCCTTGTAAATCGAGATACGTTTCTACGGATACGATAGGATTTTCTTTGGGGTTCCGAGTATCTCTTTTCCGATGCATTATTCCTCCTTTACTGCATCCCTCGCTCCCTCACGTTGACGAATTAACACACAAATTGCGTCCATATGATATACTCTGGATTCCCTGCATTGTCCTTCTAAATCGAGATACGTTTCTACGGAAACGATAGGATTTTCTTTGGGATTCCGAGTATCTCTTTTCCGATGCATTATTCCTTCTTTACTGCATCCGTCGCTCAATCACATTGACGAATTAACACACAATTTGCGTCCATATGAAATACTCTGGATTCCCTGCATTGTCCTCCTAAATCGAAATACGTTTCTACGAAAAAGATAGGATTTTCTTTGGGGTTCCGAGTATCTCTTTTCCGATGCATTATTCCTCCTTAACTGCATCCCTCGCTCCCTCACATTGACGAATTAACACACAATTTGCGTCCATATGAAATACTCAGGATTCCCTGCATTGTCCTTCTAAATCGAGATACGTTTCTACGGAAACGATAGGATTTTCTTTGGGGTTCCGAGTATCTCTTTTCCGATGCATTATTCGTCCTTTACTGCATCCCTCGCTCCCTCACATTGACGAATTAACACACAATTTGCGTCCATATGAAATACTCTGGATTCCCTGCATTGTCCTTCTAAATCGGGATTCATTTCTACGGAAACGACAGGATTTTCTTTGGGGTTCCGCGTATCTCTTTTCCGATGCATTATTCCTCCTTTACTGCATCCCTCGCTTCCTCACATTGACGAATTAACACACAATTTGCGTCCATATGAAATACTCTGGATTCCCGGCATTGTCATTCTAAATCGAGATACGTTTCTACGGAAACGACAGGATTTTCTTTGGGGTTCCGAGTATCTCTTTTCCGATGCATTATTCCTCCTTTACTGCATCCCTCGCTCCCTCATATTGCCGAATTAACACACATATTGTGTCCATATGAAATACTCTGTGTTCCCTGCATTATCTTTCTAAATCGAGATACGTTTCTACGGAAACGATAGGATTTCCTTTTGGGAGTCGAGTATCTCTTTTCCGATGCATTATTCCTCCTTTACTGCATCCCTCGCTCCTCACATTGACGAATTAACACACAATTTGCGTCCATATGTAATACTCTGGATTTCCTGCATTGTCCTTCTAAATCGAGATACGTTTCTATGGAAACGATAAGATTTTCTTTGGGGTTCCGAGTATCTCTTTTCCGATGCATTATTCCTCCTTTACTGCATCCCTCGCTCCCTCACATTGACGAATTAACACACAATTTGCGTCCATATGAAATACTCGGGATTCCCTGCATTGTCCTTCTAAATCGAGATACGTTTCTACGGAAACGATAGGATTTTCTTTGGGGTCCCGAGTATCTCTTTTCCGATGCATTATTCCTCCTTTACTGCATCCCTCGCTCCCTCACATTGACGAATTAACACACAATTTGCGTCCATATGAAATACTCTGGATTCCCTGCATTGTCCTTCTAAATCGGGATTCGTTTCTAGGGAAACGATAGGATTTTCTTTGGGGTTCCGAGTATCTCTTTTCCGATGCATTATTCCTCCTTTACTGCATCCCTCGCTCCCTCACATTGACGAATTAACACACAATTTGCGTCCATATGAAATACTCGGGATTCCCTGCATTGTCCTTCTAAATCGAGATACGTTTCTACGGAAACGATAGGATTTACTTTGGGGTTCCGAGTATCTCTTTTCCGATGCATTATTCCTCCTTTACTGCATCCCTCGCTCCCTCACATTGCCGAATTAACACTCAAATTGCGTCCATATGAAATACTCTGGGTTCCCTGCATTATGTTTCTAAATCGAGATACGTTTCTACGGAAACCATAAGATTTTCTTTTGGGAGTCGAGTATCTCTTTTCCGATGCATTATTCCTCCTTTACTGCATCCCTCGCTCCCTCACATTGGCGAATTAACACACAATTTGCGTCCATATGAAATACTCTGGATTCCCTGCATTGTCATTGTAAATCGAGATACGTTTCTACGGAAACGAAAGGATTTTCTTTGGGGTTCCGAGTATCTCTTTTCCGATGCATTATTCCTCCTTTACTGCATCCCTCGCTCCCTCACATTGGCGAATTAACACACAATTTGCGTCCATATGAAATACTCTGGATTCCCTGCATTGTCCTTGTAAATCGAGATACGTTTCTACGGAAACGATAGGATTTTCTTTGGGGTTCCGAGTATCTCTTTTCCGATGCATTATTCCTCCTTTACTGCATCCCTCGCTAACTCACATTGACGAAATAACACACAATTTGCAATCATATGAAATACTCTGGATTCCCTGCATTGTCCTTCTAAATCGAGATACGTTTCTACGGAAACGATAACATTTTCTTTGGGGTTCCGAGTATCTCTTTTCCGATGCATTATTCGTCCTTTACTGCATCCCTCGCTCCCTCACATTGACGAATTAACACACAATTTGCGTCCATATGAAATACTCTGGATTCCCTGCATTGTCCTTCTAAATCGGGATTCATTTCTACGGAAACGACAGGATTTTCTTTGGGGTTCCGAGTATCTCTTTTCCGATGCATTATTCCTCCTTTACTGCATCCCTCGCTCCCTCACATTGCCGAATTAACACACAAATTGCGTCCATTTGAAATACTCTGGGTTCCCTGCATTATGTTTCTAAATCGAGATACGTATCTACGGAAGCGATAGGATTTTCTTTTGGGAGTCGAGTATCTCTTTTCCGATGCATTATTCCTCCTTTACTGCATCCCTCGCTCCCTCACGTTGACGAATTAACACACAAATTGCGTCCATATGATATACTCTGGATTCCCTGCATTGTCCTTCTAAATCGAGATACGTTTCTACGGAAACGATAGGATTTTCTTTGGGATTCCGAGTATCTCTTTTCCGATGCATTATTCCTTCTTTACTGCATCCGTCGCTCAATCACATTGACGAATTAACACACAATTTGCGTCCATATGAAATACTCTGGATTCCCTGCATTGTCCTCCTAAATCGAAATACGTTTCTACGAAAAAGATAGGATTTTCTTTGGGGTTCCGAGTATCTCTTTTCCGATGCATTATTCCTCCTTAACTGCATCCCTCGCTCCCTCACATTGACGAATTAACACACAATTTGCGTCCATATGAAATACTCAGGATTCCCTGCATTGTCCTTCTAAATCGAGATACGTTTCTACGGAAACGATAGGATTTTCTTTGGGGTTCCGAGTATCTCTTTTCCGATGCATTATTCGTCCTTTACTGCATCCCTCGCTCCCTCACATTGACGAATTAACACACAATTTGCGTCCATATGAAATACTCTGGATTCCCTGCATTGTCCTTCTAAATCGGGATTCATTTCTACGGAAACGACAGGATTTTCTTTGGGGTTCCGCGTATCTCTTTTCCGATGCATTATTCCTCCTTTACTGCATCCCTCGCTTCCTCACATTGACGAATTAACACACAATTTGCGTCCATATGAAATACTCTGGATTCCCGGCATTGTCATTCTAAATCGAGATACGTTTCTACGGAAACGACAGGATTTTCTTTGGGGTTCCGAGTATCTCTTTTCCGATGCATTATTCCTCCTTTACTGCATCCCTCGCTCCCTCATATTGCCGAATTAACACACATATTGTGTCCATATGAAATACTCTGTGTTCCCTGCATTATCTTTCTAAATCGAGATACGTTTCTACGGAAACGATAGGATTTCCTTTTGGGAGTCGAGTATCTCTTTTCCGATGCATTATTCCTCCTTTACTGCATCCCTCGCTCCTCACATTGACGAATTAACACACAATTTGCGTCCATATGTAATACTCTGGATTTCCTGCATTGTCCTTCTAAATCGAGATACGTTTCTATGGAAACGATAAGATTTTCTTTGGGGTTCCGAGTATCTCTTTTCCGATGCATTATTCCTCCTTTACTGCATCCCTCGCTCCCTCACATTGACGAATTAACACACAATTTGCGTCCATATGAAATACTCGGTATTCCCTGCATTGTCCTTCTAAATCGAGATACGTTTCTACGGAAACGATAGGATTTTCTTTGGGGTCCCGAGTATCTCTTTTCCGATGCATTATTCCTCCTTTACTGCATCCCTCGCTCCCTCACATTGACGAATTAACACACAATTTGCGTCCATATGAAATACTCTGGATTCCCTGCATTGTCCTTCTAAATCGGGATTCGTTTCTACGGAAACGATAGGATTTTCTTTGGGGTTCCGAGTATCTCTTTTCCGATGCATTATTCCTCCTTTACTGCATCCCTCGCTCCCTCACATTGACGAATTAACACACAATTTGCGTCCATATGAAATACTCGGGATTCCCTGCATTGTCCTTCTAAATCGAGATACGTTTCTACGGAAACGATAGGATTTACTTTGGGGTTCCGAGTATCTCTTTTCCGATGCATTATTCCTCCTTTACTGCATCCCTCGCTCCCTCACATTGCCGAATTAACACTCAAATTGCGTCCATATGAAATACTCTGGGTTCCCTGCATTATGTTTCTAAATCGAGATACGTTTCTACGGAAACCATAAGATTTTCTTTTGGGAGTCGAGTATCTCTTTTCCGATGCATTATTCCTCCTTTACTGCATCCCTCGCTCCCTCACATTGGCGAATTAACACACAATTTGCGTCCATATGAAATACTCTGGATTCCCTGCATTGTCATTGTAAATCGAGATACGTTTCTACGGAAACGAAAGGATTTTCTTTGGGGTTCCGAGTATCTCTTTTCCGATGCATTATTCCTCCTTTACTGCATCCCTCGCTCCCTCACATTGGCGAATTAACACACAATTTGCGTCCATATGAAATACTCTGGATTCCCTGCATTGTCCTTGTAAATCGAGATACGTTTCTACGGAAACGATAGGATTTTCTTTGGGGTTCCGAGTATCTCTTTTCCGATGCATTATTCCTCCTTTACTGCATCCCTCGCTAACTCACATTGACGAAATAACACACAATTTGCGATCATATGAAATACTCTGGATTCCCTGCATTGTCCTTCTAAATCGAGATACGTTTCTACGGAAACGATAACATTTTCTTTGGGGTTCCGAGTATCTCTTTTCCGATGCATTATTCGTCCTTTACTGCATCCCTCGCTCCCTCACATTGACGAATTAACACACAATTTGCGTCCATATGAAATACTCTGGATTCCCTGCATTGTCCTTCTAAATCGGGATTCATTTCTACGGAAACGACAGGATTTTCTTTGGGGTTCCGAGTATCTCTTTTCCGATGCATTATTCCTCCTTTACTGCATCCCTCGCTCCCTCACATTGCCGAATTAACACACAAATTGCGTCCATTTGAAATACTCTGGGTTCCCTGCATTATGTTTCTAAATCGAGATACGTATCTACGGAAGCGATAGGATTTTCTTTTGGGAGTCGAGTATCTCTTTTCCGATGCATTATTCCTCCTTTACTGCATCCCTCGCTCCCTCACATTGGCGAATTAACACACAATTTGCGTCCATATGAAATACTCTGGATTCCCTGCATTGTCATTGTAAATCGAGATACGTTTCTATGGAAACGAAAGGATTTTCTTTGGGGTTCCGAGTATCTCTTTTCCGATGCATTATTCCTCCTTTACTGCAGCCATCGCTCCCTCACATTGACGAATTAACACACAATTTGCGTCCATATGAAATACCCTGGATTCCCTGCATTGTCCTTCTAAATCGAGATACGTTTCTACGGAAACGATAGGATTTTCTTTGGGGTTCCGCATATCTCTTTTCCGATGCATTATTCCTCCTTTACTGCATCCCTCGCTCCCTCACGTTGACGAATTAACACACAAATTGCGTCCATATGATATACTCTGGATTCCCTGCATTGTCCTTCTAAATCGAGATACGTTTCTACGGAAACGATAGGATTTTCTTTGGGATTCCGAGTATCTCTTTTCCGATGCATTATTCCTTCTTTACTGCATCCCTCGCTCAATCACATTGACGAATTAACACACAATTTGCGTCCATATGAAATACTCTGGATTCCCTGCATTGTCCTCCTAAATCGAGATACGTTTCTACGGAAAAGATAGGATTTTCTTTGGGGTTCCGAGTATCTCTTTTCCGATGCATTATTCCTACTTAACTGCATCCCTCGCTCCCTCACATTGACGAATTAACACACAATTTGCGTCCATATGAAATACTCAGGATTCCCTGCATTGTCCTTCTAAATCGAGATATGTTTCTACGGAAACGATAGGATTTTCTTTGGGGTTCCAAGTATCTCTTTTCCGATGCATTATTCCTTCTTTACTGCATCCCTCGCTAACTCACATTGACGAATTAACACACAATTTGCGTCCATATGAAATACTCTGGATTCCCTGCATTGTCCTTCTAAATCGAGATACGTTTGTACGGAAACAATTGCATTTTCTTTGGTGTCCCGGGTATCTCTTTTCCGATGCATTATTCCTCCTTTACTGCATCCCTCGCTCCCTCACATTGACGAATTAACACACAATTTGCGTCCATATGAAATACTCTGGATTCCCTGCATTGTCCTTCTAAATCGGGATTCGTTTCTACGGAAACGACAGGATTTTCTTTGGGGTTCCGAGTATCTCTTTTCCGATGCATTATTCCTCCTTTACTGCATCCCTCGCTCCCTCATATTGCCGAATTAACACACAAATTGCGTCCATATGAAATACTCTGTGTTCCCTGCATTATCTTTCTAAATCGAGATTCGTTTCTACGGAAACGATAGGATTTTCTTTTGGGAGTCGAGTATCTCTTTTCCGATGCATTATTGCTCCTTTACTACATCCCTCGCTCCCTCACATTGACGAATTAACAAACAAATTGCGTCCATATGAAATACTCTGGATTCCCTGCATTGTCCTTCTAAATCGAGATAAGTTTCTACGGAAACGATAGGATTTTCTTTGGGGTTCCGAGTATCTCTTTTCCGATGGATTATTCCTCCTTTACTGCATCCCTCGCTCCCTCACATTGACGAATTAACACACAATTTGCGTCCATATGAAATACTCTGGATTCCCGGCATTGTCCTTCTAAATCAAGATACGCTTCTACGGAAACGATAGGATTTTCTTTGGGGTTCCGAGTATCTCTTTTCCGATGCATTATTCCTCCTTTACTGCATCCCTCGCCCCTCACATTGACGATTTAACACACAATTTGCGTCCATATGAAATACTCTGGATTCCCTGCATTGTCCTTCTAAATCGAGATACGTTTCTACGGAAACGATAGGATTTTCTTTGGGGTTCCGCGTATCTCTTTTCCGATGCATTATTCCTCCTTTACTGCATCCCTCGCTTCCTCACATTGACGAATTAACACACAATTTGCGTCCATATGAAATACTCTGGATTCCCGGCATTGTCATTCTAAATCGAGATACGTTTCTACGGAAACGACAGGATTTTCTTTGGGGTTCCGAGTATCTCTTTTCCGATGCATTATTCCTCCTTTACTGCATCCCTCGCTCCCTCATATTGCCGAATTAACACACATATTGCGTCCATATGAAATACTCTGTGTTCCCTGCATTGTCCTTCTAAATCGAGATACGTTTCTATGGAAACGAAAGGATTTTCTTTGGGGTTCCGAGTATCTCTTTTCCGATGCATTATTCCTCCTTTACTGCATCCCTCGCTCCCTCACATTGACGAATTAACACACAATTTGCGTCCATATGAAATACTCGGGATTCGCTGCATTGTCCTTCTAAATCGAGATACGTTTCTACGGAAACGATAGGATTTTCTTTGGGGTCCCGAGTATCTCTTTTCCGATGCATTATTCCTCCTTTACTGCATCCCTCGCTCCCTCACATTGACGAATTAACACACAATTTGCGTCCATATGAAATACTCTGGATTCCCTGCATTGTCCTTCTAAATCGGGATTCGTTTCTACGGAAACGATAGGATTTTCTTTGGGGTTCCGAGTATCTCTTTTCCGATGCATTATTCCTCCTTTACTGCATCCCTCGCTCCCTCACATTGACGAATTAACACACAATTTGCGTCCATATGAAATACTCGGGGTTCCTTGCATTGTCCTTCTAAATCGAGATACGTTTCTACGGAAACGATAGGATTTTCTTTGGGGTTCCGAGTATCTCTTTTCCGATGCATTATTCCTCCTTTACTGCATCCTTCGCTCCCTCACATTGACAAATTAACACACAATTTGCGTCCATATGAAATACTCTGGATTCCCTGCTTTGTCCTCTAAATCGAGATACGTTTCTACGGAAACGATAGGATTTTCTTTGGGGTTCCAAGTATCTCTTTTCCGATACATTATTCCTCCTTTACTGCATCCCTCGCTCCCTCACATTGACGAATTAACACACAATTTGCGTCCATATGAAATACTCTGGATTCCCTGCATTGTCCTTCTAAATCGAGATATGTTTCTACGGAAACGATAGGATTTTCTTATGGGTTCCGAGTATCTTTTTTCTGATGCATTATTCCTCCTTTACTGCATAACTCGCTCCCTCACATTGACGAATTAACACACAATTTGCGTCCATATGAAATACTCTGGATTCCCTGCATTGTCCTTCTAAATCGAGACACGTTTCTACAGATAAGATAGGATTTTCTTTGGGGTTAAGAGTATCTCTTTTCCGATGCATTATTCCTCCTTTACTGCATCCCTCGCTAACTCACATTGACGAAATAACACACAATTTGCATCCATATGAAATACTCTGGATTCCCTGCATTGTCCTTCTAAATCGAGATACGTTTCTACGGAAACGATAACATTTTCTTTGGGGTTCCGAGTATCTCTTTTCCGATGCATTATTCGTCCTTTACTGCATCCCTCGCTCCCTCACATTGACGAATTAACACACAATTTGCGTCCATATGAAATACTCTGGATTCCCTGCATTGTCCTTCTAAATCGGGATTCATTTCTACGGAAACGACAGGATTTTCTTTGGGGTTCCGAGTATCTCTTTTCCGATGCATTATTCCTCCTTTACTGCATCCCTCGCTCCCTCACATTGCCGAATTAACACTCAAATTGCGTCCATATGAAATACTCTGGGTTCCCTGCATTATGTTTCTAAATCGAGATACGTTTCTACGGAAACGATAGGATTTTCTTTTGGGAGTCGAGTATCTCTTTTCCGATGCATTATTCCTCCTTTACTGCATCCCTCGCTCCCTCACATTGACGAATTAACACACAATTTGCGTCCATATGAAATACTCGGGATTCCCTGCATTGTCCTCCTAAATCGAGATACGTTTCTACGGAAACGATAGGATTTTCTTTGGGGTCCCGAGTATCTCTTTTCCGATGCATTATTCCTCCTTTACTGCATCCCTCGCTCCCTCACATTGACGAATTAACACACAATTTGCGTCCATATGAAATACTCAGGATTCCCTGCATTGTCCTTCTAAATCGAGATACGTTTCTACGGAAACGATAGGATTTCCTTTTGGGAGTCGAGTATCTCTTTTCCGATGCATTATTCCTCCTTTACTGCATCCCTCGCTCCTCACATTGACGAATTAACACACAATTTGCGTCCATATGAAATACTCGGGATTCGCTGCATTGTCCTTCTAAATCGAGATACGTTTCTACGGAAACGATAGGATTTTCTTTGGGGTCCCGAGTATCTCTTTTCCGATGCATTATTCCTCCTTTACTGCATCCCTCGCTCCCTCACATTGACGAATTAACACACAATTTGCGTCCATATGAAATACTCTGGATTCCCTGCATTGTCCTTCTAAATCGGGATTCGTTTCTACGGAAACGATAGGATTTTCTTTGGGGTTCCGAGTATCTCTTTTCCGATGCATTATTCCTCCTTTACTGCATCCCTCGCTCCCTCACATTGACGAATTAACACACAATTTGCGTCCATATGAAATACTCGGGATTCCCTGCATTGTCCTTCTAAATCGAGATACGTTTCTACGGAAACGATAGGATTTTCTTTGGGGTTCCGAGTATCTCTTTTCCGATGCATTATTCTTCCTTTACTGCATCCTTCGCTCCCTCACATTGACAAATTAACACACAATTTGCGTCCATATGAAATACTCTGGATTCCCTGCTTTGTCCTTCTAAATCGAGATACGTTTCTACGGAAACGATAGGATTTTCTTTGGGGTTCCAAGTATCTCTTTTCCGATACATTATTCCTCCTTTACTGCATCCCTCGCTCCCTCACATTGACGAATTAACACACAATTTGCGTCCATATGAAATACTCTGGATTCCCTGCATTGTCCTTCTAAATCGAGATATGTTTCTACGGAAACGATAGGATTTTCTTATGGGTTCCGAGTATCTTTTTTCTGATGCATTATTCCTCCTTTACTGCATAACTCGCTCCCTCACATTGACGAATTAACACACAATTTGCGTCCATATGAAATACTCTGGATTCCCTGCATTGTCCTTCTAAATCGAGACACGTTTCTACGGATAAGATAGGATTTTCTTTGGGGTTAAGAGTATCTCTTTTCCGATGCATTATTCCTCCTTTACTGCATCCCTCGCTAACTCACATTGACGAAATAACACACAATTTGCATCCATATGAAATACTCTGGATTCCCTGCATTGTCCTTCTAAATCGAGATACGTTTCTACGGAAACGATAACATTTTCTTTGGGGTTCCGAGTATCTCTTTTCCGATGCATTATTCGTCCTTTACTGCATCCCTCGCTCCCTCACATTGACGAATTAACACACAATTTGCGTCCATATGAAATACTCTGGATTCCCTGCATTGTCCTTCTAAATCGGGATTCATTTCTACGGAAACGACAGGATTTTCTTTGGGGTTCCGAGTATCTCTTTTCCGATGCATTATTCCTCCTTTACTGCATCCCTCGCTCCCTCACATTGCCGAATTAACACTCAAATTGCGTCCATATGAAATACTCTGGGTTCCCTGCATTATGTTTCTAAATCGAGATACGTTTCTACGGAAACCATAGGATTTTCTTTTGGGAGTCGAGTATCTCTTTTCCGATGCATTATTCCTCCTTTACTGCATCCCTCGCTCCCTAACATTGGCGAATTAACACACAATTTGCGTCCATATGAAATACTCTGGATTCCCTGCATTGTCATTGTAAATCGAGATACGTTTCTACGGAAACGAAAGGATTTTCTTTGGGGTTCCGAGTATCTCTTTTCCGATGCATTATTCCTCCTTTACTGCATCCCTCGCTCCCTCACATTGAGAATTAACACACAATTTGCGTCCATATGAAATACTCTGGATTCCCTGCATTGTCCTTCTAAATCAAGATACGTTTATACGGAAACGATAGGATTTTCTTTGGGGTTCCACATATCTCTTTTCCGATGCATTATTCCTCCTTTACTGCATCCCTCGCTCCCTCACATTGGCGAATTAACACACAATTTGCGTCCATATGAAATACTCTGGATTCCCTGCATTGTCCTTGTAAATCGAGATACGTTTCTACGGATACGATAGGATTTTCTTTGGGGTTCCGAGTATCTCTTTTCCGATGCATTATTCCTCCTTTACTGCATCCCTCGCTCCCTCACGTTGACGAATTAACACACAAATTACGTCCATATGATATACTCTGGATTCCCTGCATTGTCCTTCTAAATCGAGATACGTTTCTACGGAAACGATAGGATTTTCTTTGGGATTCCGAGTATCTCTTTTCCGATGCATTATTCCTTCTTTACTGCATCCGTCGCTCAATCACATTGACGAATTAACACACAATTTGCGTCCATATGAAATACTCTGGATTCCCTGCATTGTCCTCCTAAATCGAGATACGTTTCTACGAAAAAGATAGGATTTTCTTTGGGGTTCCGAGTATCTCTTTTCCGATGCATTATTCCTCCTTAACTGCATCCCTCGCTCCCTCACATTGACGAATTAACACACAATTTGCGTCCATATGAAATACTCAGGATTCCCTGCATTGTCCTTCTAAATCGAGATACGTTTCTACGGAAACGATAGGATTTTCTTTGGGGTTCCGAGTATCTCTTTTCCGATGCATTATTCGTCCTTTACTGCATCCCTCGCTCCCTCACATTGACGAATTAACACACAATTTGCGTCCATATGAAATACTCTGGATTCCCTGCATTGTCCTTCTAAATCGGGATTCATTTCTACGGAAACGACAGGATTTTCTTTGGGGTTCCGAGTATCTCTTTTCCGATGCATTATTCCTCCTTTACTGCATCCCTCGCTCCCTCACATTGCCGAATTAACACTCAAATTGCGTCCATATGAAATACTCTGGGTTCCCTGCATTATGTTTCTAAATCGAGATACGTTTCTACGGAAACCATAGGATTTTCTTTTGGGAGTCGAGTATCTCTTTTCCGATGCATTATTCCTCCTTTACTGCATCCCTCGCTCCCTCACATTGACGAATTAACACACAATTTGCGTCCATATGAAATACTGGGGATTCCCTGCATTGTCCTTCTAAATCGAGATACGTTTCTACGGAAACGATAGGATTTTCTTTGGGGTCCCGAGTATCTCTTTTCCGATGCATTATTCCTCCTTTACTGCATCCCTCGCTCCCTCACATTGACGAATTAACACACAATTTGCGTCCATATGAAATACTCAGGATTCCCTGCATTGTCCTTCTAAATCGAGATACGTTTCTACGGAAACGATAGGATTTCCTTTTGGGAGTCGAGTATCTCTTTTCCGATGCATTATTCCTCCTTTACTGCATCCCTCGCTCCTCACATTGACGAATTAACACACAATTTGCGTCCATATGTAATACTCTGGATTTCCTGCATTGTCCTTCTAAATCGAGATACGTTTCTATGGAAACGAAAGGATTTTCTTTGGGGTTCCGAGTATCTCTTTTCCGATGCATTATTCCTCCTTTACTGCATCCCTCGCTCCCTCACATTGACGAATTAACACACAATTTGCGTCCATATGAAATACTCGGGATTCCCTGCATTGTCCTTCTAAATCGAGATACGTTTCTACGGAAACGATAGGATTTTCTTTGGGGTTCCGAGTATCTCTTTTCCGATGCATTATTCCTCCTTTGCATCCTTCGCTCCCTCACATTGACAAATTAACACACAATTTGCGTCCATATGAAATACTCTGGATTCCCTGCTTTGTCCTTCTAAATCGAGATACGTTTCTACGGAAACGATAGGATTTTCTTTGGGGTTCCAAGTATCTCTTTTCCGATACATTATTCCTCCTTTACTGCATCCCTCGCTCCCTCACATTGACGAATTAACACACAATTTGCGTCCATATGAAATACTCTGGATTCCCTGCATTGTCCTTCTAAATCGAGATATGTTTCTACGGAAACGATAGGATTTTCTTATGGGTTCCGAGTATCTTTTTTCTGATGCATTATTCCTCCTTTACTGCATAACTCGCTCCCTCACATTGACGAATTAACACACAATTTGCGTCCATATGAAATACTCTGGATTCCCTGCATTGTCCTTCTAAATCGAGACACGTTTCTACGGATAAGATAGGATTTTCTTTGGGGTTAAGAGTATCTCTTTTCCGATGCATTATTCCTCCTTTACTGCATCCCTCGCTAACTCACATTGACGAAATAACACACAATTTGCATCCATATGAAATACTCTGGATTCCCTGCATTGTCCTACTAAATCGAGATACGTTTCTACGGAAACGATAACATTTTCTTTGGGGTTCCGAGTATCTCTTTTCCGATGCATTATTCGTCCTTTACTGCATCCCTCGCTCCCTCACATTGACGAATTAACACACAATTTGCGTCCATATGAAATACTCTGGATTCCCTGCATTGTCCTTCTAAATCGGGATTCATTTCTACGGAAACGACAGGATTTTCTTTGGGGTTCCGAGTATCTCTTTTCCGATGCATTATTCCTCCTTTACTGCATCCCTCGCTCCCTCACATTGCCGAATTAACACTCAAATTGCGTCCATATGAAATACTCTGGGTTCCCTGCATTATGTTTCTAAATCGAGATACGTTTCTACGGAAACCATAGGATTTTCTTTTGGGAGTCGAGTATCTCTTTTCCGATGCATTATTCCTCCTTTACTGCATCCCTCGCTCCCTCACATTGGCGAATTAACACACAATTTGCGTCCATATGAAATACTCTGGATTCCCTGCATTGTCATTGTAAATCGAGATACGTTTCTACGGAAACGAAAGGATTTTCTTTGGGGTTCCGAGTATCTCTTTTCCGATGCATTATTCCTCCTTTACTGCATCCCTCGCTCCCTCACATTGAGAATTAACACACAATTTGCGTCCATATGAAATACTCTGGATTCCCTGCATTGTCCTTCTAAATCAAGATACGTTTATACGGAAACGATAGGATTTTCTTTGGGGTTCCACATATCTCTTTTCCGATGCATTATTCCTCCTTTACTGCATCCCTCGCTCCCTCACATTGGCGAATTAACACACAATTTGCGTCCATATGAAATACTCTGGATTCCCTGCATTGTCCTTGTAAATCGAGATACGTTTCTACGGATACGATAGGATTTTCTTTGGGGTTCCGAGTATCTCTTTTCCGATGCATTATTCCTCCTTTACTGCATCCCTCGCTCCCTCACGTTGACGAATTAACACACAAATTGCGTCCATATGATATACTCTGGATTCCCTGCATTGTCCTTCTAAATCGAGATACGTTTCTACGGAAACGATAGGATTTTCTTTGGGATTCCGAGTATCTCTTTTCCGATGCATTATTCCTTCTTTACTGCATCCGTCGCTCAATCACATTGACGAATTAACACACAATTTGCGTCCATATGAAATACTCTGGATTCCCTGCATTGTCCTCCTAAATCGAGATACGTTTCTACGAAAAAGATTGGATTTTCTTTGGGGTTCCGAGTATCTCTTTTCCGATGCATTATTCCTCCTTAACTGCATCCCTCGCTCCCTCACATTGACGAATTAACACACAATTTGCGTCCATATGAAATACTCAGGATTCCCTGCATTGTCCTTCTAAATCGAGATACGTTTCTACGGAAACGATAGGATTTTCTTTGGGGTTCCGAGTATCTCTTTTCCGATGCATTATTCGTCCTTTACTGCATCCCTCGCTCCCTCACATTCACGAATTAACACACAATTTGCGTCCATATGAAATACTCTGGATTCCCTGCATTGTCCTTCTAAATCGGGATTCATTTCTACGGAAACGACAGGATTTTCTTTGGGGTTCCGAGTATCTCTTTTCCGATGCATTATTCCTCCTTTACTGCATCCCTCGCTCCCTCACATTGCCGAATTAACACTCAAATTGCGTCCATATGAAATACTCTGGGTTCCCTGCATTATGTTTCTAAATCGAGATACGTTTCTACGGAAACCATAGGATTTTCTTTTGGGAGTCGAGTATCTCTTTTCCGATGCATTATTCCTCCTTTACTGCATCCCTCGCTCCCTCACATTGACGAATTAACACACAATTTGCGTCCATATGAAATACTGGGGATTCCCTGCATTGTCCTTCTAAATCGAGATACGTTTCTACGGAAACGATAGGATTTTCTTTGGGGTCCCGAGTATCTCTTTTCCGATGCATTATTCCTCCTTTACTGCATCCCTCGCTCCCTCACATTGACGAATTAACACACAATTTGCGTCCATATGAAATACTCAGGATTCCCTGCATTGTCCTTCTAAATCGAGATACGTTTCTACGGAAACGATAGGATTTCCTTTTGGGAGTCGAGTATCTCTTTTCCGATGCATTATTCCTCCTTTACTGCATCCCTCGCTCCTCACATTGACGAATTAACACACAATTTGCGTCCATATGTAATACTCTGGATTTCCTGCATTGTCCTTCTAAATCGAGATACGTTTCTATGGAAACGAAAGGATTTTCTTTGGGGTTCCGAGTATCTCTTTTCCGATGCATTATTCCTCCTTTACTGCATCCCTCGCTCCCTCACATTGACGAATTAACACACAATTTGCGTCCATATGAAATACTCGGGATTCCCTGCATTGTCCTTCTAAATCGACATACGTTTCTACGGAAACGATAGGATTTTCTTTGGGGTCCCGAGTATCTCTTTTCCGATGCATTATTCCTCCTTTACTGCATCCCTCGCTCCCTCACATTGACGAATTAACACACAATTTGCGTCCATGTGAAATACTCTGGATTCCCTGCATTGTCCTTCTAAATCGGGATTCGTTTCTACGGAAACGATAGGATTTTCTTTGGGGTTCCGAGTATCTCTTTTCCGATGCATTATTCCTCCTTTACTGCATCCCTCGCTCCCTCACATTGACGAATTAACACACAATTTGCGTCCATATGAAATACTCGGGATTCCCTGCATTGTCCTTCTAAATCGAGATACGTTTCTACGGAAACGATAGGATTTTCTTTGGGGTTCCGAGTATCTCTTTTCCGATGCATTATTCCTCCTTTGCATCCTTCGCTCCCTCACATTGACAAATTAACACACAATTTGCGTCCATATGAAATACTCTGGATTCCCTGCTTTGTCCTTCTAAATCGAGATACGTTTCTACGGAAACGATAGGATTTTCTTTGGGGTTCCAAGTATCTCTTTTCCGATACATTATTCCTCCTTTACTGCATCCCTCGCTCCCTCACATTGACGAATTAACACACAATTTGCGTCCATATGAAATACTCTGGATTCCCTGCATTGTCCTTCTAAATCGAGATATGTTTCTACGGAAACGATAGGATTTTCTTATGGGTTCCGAGTATCTTTTTTCTGATGCATTATTCCTCCTTTACTGCATAACTCGCTCCCTCACATTGACGAATTAACACACAATTTGCGTCCATATGAAATACTCTGGATTCCCTGCATTGTCCTTCTAAATCGAGACACGATTCTACGGATAAGATAGGATTTTCTTTGGGGTTAAGAGTATCTCTTTTCCGATGCATTATTCCTCCTTTACTGCATCCCTCGCTAACTCACATTGACGAAATAACACACAATTTGCATCCATATGAAATACTCTGGATTCCCTGCATTGTCCTACTAAATCGAGATACGTTTCTACGGAAACGATAACATTTTCTTTGGGGTTCCGAGTATCTCTTTTCCGATGCATTATTCGTCCTTTACTGCATCCCTCGCTCCCTCACATTGACGAATTAACACACAATTTGCGTCCATATGAAATACTCTGGATTCCCTGCATTGTCCTTCTAAATCGGGATTCATTTCTACGGAAACGACAGGATTTTCTTTGGGGTTCCGAGTATCTCTTTTCCGATGCATTATTCCTCCTTTACTGCATCCCTCGCTCCCTCACATTGCCGAATTAACACTCAAATTGCGTCCATATGAAATACTCTGGGTTCCCTGCATTATGTTTCTAAATCGAGATACGTTTCTACGGAAACCATAGGATTTTCTTTTGGGAGTCGAGTATCTCTTTTCCGATGCATTATTCCTCCTTTACTGCATCCCTCGCTCCCTCACATTGGCGAATTAACACACAATTTGCGTCCATATGAAATACTCTGGATTCCCTGCATTGTCATTGTAAATCGAGATACGTTTCTACGGAAACGAAAGGATTTTCTTTGGGGTTCCGAGTATCTCTTTTCCGATGCATTATTCCTCCTTTACTGCATCCCTCGCTCCCTCACATTGAGAATTAACACACAATTTGCGTCCATATGAAATACTCTGGATTCCCTGCATTGTCCTTCTAAATCAAGATACGTTTATACGGAAACGATAGGATTTTCTTTGGGGTTCCACATATCTCTTTTCCGATGCATTATTCCTCCTTTACTGCATCCCTCGCTCCCTCACATTGGCGAATTAACACACAATTTGCGTCCATATGAAATACTGTGGATTCCCTGCATTGTCCTTGTAAATCGAGATACGTTTCTACGGATACGATAGGATTTTCTTTGGGGTTCCGAGTATCTCTTTTCCGATGCATTATTCCTCCTTTACTGCATCCCTCGCTCCCTCACGTTGACGAATTAACACACAAATTGCGTCCATATGATATACTCTGGATTCCCTGCATTGTCCTTCTAAATCGAGATACGTTTCTACGGAAACGATAGGATTTTCTTTGGGATTCCGAGTATCTCTTTTCCGATGCATTATTCCTTCTTTACTGCATCCGTCGCTCAATCACATTGACGAATTAACACACAATTTGCGTCCATATGAAATACTCTGGATTCCCTGCATTGTCCTCCTAAATCGAGATACGTTTCTACGAAAAAGATTGGATTTTCTTTGGGGTTCCGAGTATCTCTTTTCCGATACATTATTCCTCCTTAACTGCATCCCTCGCTCCCTCACATTGACGAATTAACACACAATTTGCGTCCATATGAAATACTCAGGATTCCCTGCATTGTCCTTCTAAATCGAGATACGTTTCTACGGAAACGATAGGATTTTCTTTGGGGTTCCGAGTATCTCTTTTCCGATGCATTATTCCTCCTTTACTGCATCCCTCGCTAACTCACATTGACGAATTAACACACAATTTGCGTCCATATGAAATACTCTGGATTCCCTGCATTGTCCTTCTAAATCGAGATACGTTTCTACGGAAACGATTGCATTTTCTTTGGTGTCCCGAGTATCTCTTTTCCGATGCATTATTCTCCTTTACTGCACCGCTCGCTCCCTCACATTGACGAATTAACACACAATTTGCGTCCATATGAAATAATCTGCATTCCCTGCATTGTCCTTCTAAATCGGGATTCGTTTCTACGGAAACGACAGGATTTTCTTTGGGGTTCCGAGTATCTCTTTTCTGATGCATTATTCCTCCTTTACTGCATCCCTCGCTCCCTCATATTGCCGAATTAACACACAAATTGCGTCCATATGAAATACTCTCTGTTCCCTGCATTATCTTTCTAAATCGAGATACGTTTCTACGGAAACGATAGGATTTCCTTTTGGGAGTCGAGTATCTCTTTTCCGATGCATTATTCCTCCTTTACTGCATCCCTCGCTCCTCACATTGACGAATTAACACACAATTTGCGTCCATATGTAATACTCTGGATTCCCTGCATTGTCCTTCTAAATCGAGATACGTTTCTATGGAAACGATAACATTTTATTTGGGGTTCCGAGTATCTCTTTTCCGATGCATTATTCCTCCTTTACTGCATCCCTCGCTCCCTCACATTGACGAATTAACACACAATTTGTGTCCATATGAAATACTCGGGATTCCCTGCATTGTCCTTCTAAATCGAGATACGTTTCTACGGAAACGATAGGATTTTCTTTCGGGTCCCGAGTATCTCTTTTCCGATGCATTATTCCTCCTTTACTGCATCCCTCGCTCCCTCACATTGACGAATTAACACACAATTTACGTCCATATGAAATACTCTGGATTCCCTGCATTGTCCTTCTAAATCGGGATTCGTTTCTACGGAAACGATAGGATTTTCTTTGGGGTTCCGAGTATCTCTTTTCCGATGCATTATTCCTCCTTTACTGCATCCCTCGCTCCCTCACATTGACGAACTTAACACACAATTTGCGTCCAAATGAAATACTCGGGATTCCCTGCATTGTCCTTCTAAATCGAGATACGTTTCTACGGAAACGATAGGATTTACTTTGGGGTTCCGAGTATCTCTTTTCCGATGCATTATTCCTCCTTTACTGCATCCCTCGCTCCCTCACATTGACGAATTAACACACAATTTGCGTCCATATGAAATACTCTGGATTCCCTGCTTTGTCCTTCTAAATCGAGATACGTTTCTGCGGAAACGATAGGATTTTCTTTGGGGTTCCAAGTATCTCTTTTCCGATACATTATTCCTCCTTTACTGCATCCCTCGCTCCCACACATTGACGAATTAACACACAATTTGCGTCCATATGAAATACTCTGGATTCCCTGCATTGTGCTTCTAAATCGAGATATGTTTCTACGGAAACGATAGGATTTTCTTATGGGTTCCGAGTATCTTTTTTCTGATGCATTATTCCTCCTTTACTGCATAACTCGCTCCCTCACATTGACGAATTAACACACAATTTGCGTCCATATGAAATACTCTGGATTCCCTGCATTGTCCTTCTAAATCGAGACACGTTTCTACGGATAAGATAGGATTTTCTTTGGGGTTAAGAGTATCTCTTTTCCGATGCATTATTCCTCCTTTACTGCATCCCTCGCTAACTCACATTGACGAAATAACACACAATTTGCATCCATATGAAATACTCTGGATTCCCTGCATTGTCCTTCTAAATCGAGATACGTTTCTACGGAAACGATAACATTTTCTTTGGGGTTTCGAGTATCTCTTTTCCGATGCATTATTCGTCCTTTACTGCATCCCTCGCACCCTCACATTGACGAATTAACACACAATTTGCGTCCATATGAAATACTCTGGATTCCCTGCATTGTCCTTCTAAATCGGGATTCATTTCTACGGAAACGACAGGATTTTCTTTGGGGTTCCGAGTATCTCTTTTCCGATGCATTATTCCTCCTTTACTGCATCCCTCGCTCCCTCACATTGCCGAATTAACACTCAAATTGCGTCCATATTAAATACTCTGGGTTCCCTGCATTATGTTTCTAAATCGAGATACATTTCTACGGAAACCATAGGATTTTCTTTTGGGAGTCGAGTATCTCTTTTCCGATGCATTATTCCTCCTTTACTGCATCCCTCGCTCCCTCACATTGGCGAATTAACACACAATTTGCGTCCATATGAAATACTCTGGATTCCCCTCATTGTCATTGTAAATCGAGATACGTTTCTACGGAAACGAAAGGATTTTCTTTGGGGTTCCGTGTATCTCTTTTCCGATGCATTATTCCTCCTTTACTGCATCCCTCGCTCCCTCACATTGAGAATTAACACACAATTTGCGTCCATATGAAATACTCTGGATTCCCTGCATTGTCCTTCTAAATCGAGATACGTTTCTACGGAAACGATTGCATTTTCTTTGGTGTCCCGAGTATCTCTTTTCCGATGCATTATTCTCCTTTACTGCATCCCTCGCTCCCTCACATTGACGAATTATCACACAATTTGCGTCCATATGAAATACTCTGGATTCCCTGCATTGTCCTTCTAAATCGAGATACGTTTCTACGGAAACGATAGGATTTTCTTTGGGGTTCCGAGTATCTCTTTTCCGATGCATTATTCCTCCTTTACTGCATCCCTCGCTCCCTCACATTGCCGAATTAACACTCAAATTGCGTCCATATGAAATACTCTGGGTTCCCTGCATTATGTTTCTAAATCGAGATACGTTTCTACGGAAACCATAGGATTTTCTTTTGGGAGTCGAGTATCTCTTTTCCGATGCATTATTCCTCCTTTACTGCATCCCTCGCTCCCTCACATTGGCGAATTAACACACAATTTGCGTCCATATGAAATACTCTGGATTCCCTGCATTGTCATTGTAAATCGAGATACGTTTCTACGGAAACGAAAGGATTTTCTTTGGGGTTCCGAGTATCTCTTTTCTGATGCATTATTCCTCCTTTACTGCATCCCTCGCTCCCTCACATTGAGAATTAACACACAATTTACGTCCATATGAAATACTCTGGATTCCCTGCATTGTCCTTCTAAATCAAGATACGTTTCTACGGAAACGATAGGATTTTCTTTGGGGTTCCACATATCTCTTTTGCGATGCATTATTCCTCCTTTACTGCATCCCTCGCTCCCTCACATTGGCGAATTAACACACAATTTGCGTCCATATGAAATACTCTGGATTCCCGGCATTGTCCTTCTAAATCGAGATACGTTTCTACGGAAACGATAGGATTTTCTTTGGGGTTCCGCGTATCTCTTTTCCGATGCATTATTCCTCCTTTACTGCATCCCTCGCTCCCTCACATTGACGAATTAACACACAATTTGCGTCCATATGAAATACTCTGGATTCCTTGCATTGTCCTTCTAAATCGAGATACGTTTCTACGGAAACGATAGGTTTTTCTTTGGGGTTCCGAGTATCTCATTTCCGATGCATTATTCCTCCTTTACTGCATCCCTCGCTCCCCCACATTGCCGAATTAACACACAATTTGCGTCCATATGAAATACTCTGGGTACCCTGCATTATCTTTCTAAAACGAGATACGTTTCTACGGAAACGATAGGATTTTCTTTGGGGTTCCGAGTATCTCTTTTCCGATGCATTATTCCTCCTTTACTGCATCCCTCGCTCCCTCACATTGACGAATTAACACACAATTTGCGTCCATATGAAATACTCGGGATTCCCTGCATTGTCCTTCTAAATCGAGATACGTAACTACGGAAACGATAGGATTTTCTTTGGGGTTCCGAGTATCTCTTTTCCGATGCATTATTCCTCCTTTACTGCATCCCTCGCTCCCTCACATTGACGAATTAACACACAATTTGCGTCCATATGAAATACTCTGGATTCCCTGCATTGTCCTTCTAAATCGGGATTCGTTTCTACGGAAACGACAGGATTTTCTTTGGGGTTCCGAGTATCTCTTTTCCGATGCATTATTCCTCCTTTACTGCATCCCTCGCTCCCTCATATTGCCGAATTAACACACAAATTGCGTCCATATGAAATACTCTGTGTTCCCTGCATTATCTTTGTAAATCGAGATACGTTTCTACGGAAACGATAGGATTTTCTTTTGGGAGTCGAGTATCTCTTTTCCGATGCATTATTCCTCCTTTACTGCATTCCTCGCTCCCTCACATTGACGAATTAACACACAATTTGCGTCCATATGTAATACTCTGGATTCCCTGCATTGTCCTTCTAAATCGAGATACGTTTCTATGGAAACGATAAGATTTTCTTTGGGGTTCCGAGTATCTCTTTTTCGATGCATTATTCCTCCTTTACTGCATCCCTCGCTCCCTCACATTGACGAATTAACACACAATTTGCGTCCATATGAAATACTCGGGATTCCCTGCATTGTCCTTCTAAATCGAGATACGTTTCTACGGAAACGATAGGATTTTCTTTGGGGTCCCGAGTATCTCTTTTCCGATGCATTATTTCTCCTTTACTGCATCCCTCGCTCCCTCACATTGACGAATTAACACACAATTTGCGTCCATATGAAATACTCTGGATTCCCTGCATTGTCCTTCTAAATCGGGATTCGTATCTACGGAAACGATAGGATTTTCTTTGGGGTTCCGAGTATCTCTTTTCCGATGCATTATTCCGCCTTTACTGCATCCCTCGCTCCCTCACATTGACGAATTAACACACAATTTGCGTCCATATGAAATACTCGGGATTCCCTGCATTGTCCTTCTAAATCGAGATACGTTTCTACGGAAACGATAGGATTTACTTTGGGGTTCCGAGTATCTCTTTTCCGATGCATTATTCCTCCTTTACTGCATCCCTCGCTCCCTCACATTGACGAATTAACACAATTAGCGTCCATATGAAATACCCTGGATTCCCTGCATTGTCCTTCTAAATCGAGATACGTTTCTACGGAAACGATAGGATTTTCTTTGGGGTACCAAGTATCTCTTTTCCGATACATTATTCCTCCTTTACTGCATCCCTCGCTCCCTCACATTGACCAATTAACACACAATTTGCGTCCATATGAAATACTCTGGATTCCCTGCATTGTCCTTCTAAATCGAGATATGTTTCTACGGAAACGATAGGATTTTCTTATGGGTTCCGAGTATCTTTTTTCTGATGCATTATTCCTCCTTTACTGCATAACTCGCTCCCTCACATTGACGAATTAACACACAATTTGCGTCCATATGAAATACTCTGGATTCCCTGCATTGTCCTTCTAAATCGAGACACGTTTCTACGGATAAGATAGGATTTTCTTTGGGGTTAAGAGTATCTCTTTTCCGATGCATTATTCCTCCTTTACTGCATCCCTCGCACCCTCACATTGACGAATTACCACACAATTTGCGTCCATATGAAATACTCGGGATTCCCTGCATTGTCCTTCTAAATCGAGATACGTTTCTACGGAAACGATAGGATTTTCTTTGGGGTCCCGAGTATCTCTTTTCCGATGCATTATTCCTCCTTTACTGCATCCCTCGCTCCCTCACATTGACGAATTAACACACAATTTGCGTCCATATGAAATACTCTGGATTCCCTGCATTGTCCTTCTAAATCGGGATTCGTTTCTACGGAAACGATAGGATTTTCTTTGGGGTTCCGAGTATCTCTTTTCTGATGCATTATTCCTCCTTTACTGCATCCCTCACTCCCTCACATTGACGAATTAACACAATTTGCGTCCATATGAAATACTCGGGATTCCCTGCATTGTCCTTCTAAATCGAGATAAGTTTCTACGGAAACGATAGGATTTTCTATGGGGTTCCAAGTATCTCTTTTCCGATACATTATTCCTCCTTTGCTGCATCCCTCGCTCCCTCACATTGACCTATTAACACACAATTTGCGTCCATATGAAATACTCTGGATTCCCTACATTGACCTTCTAAATCGAGATATGTTTCTACGGAAACGATAGGATTTTCTTATGGGTTCCGAGTATCTTTTTTCTGATGCATTATTCCTCCTTTACTGCATAACTCGCTCCCTCACTTTGACGAATTAACACAAAATTTGCGTCCATATGAAATACTCTGGATTCCCTGCATTGTCCTTGTAAATCGAGATACCTTTCTACGGAAACGATAGGATTTTCTTTGGGGTTCCGAGTATCTCTTTTCCGATGCATTATTCCTCCTTTACTGCATAACTCGCTCCCTCACATTGACGAATTAACACACAATTTGCGTCCATATGAAATACTCTGGATTCCCTGCATTGTCCTTCTAAATCGAGATACGTTTCTACGGAAACGATAGGATTTTCTTTGGGGTTCCGAGTATCTCTTTTCCGATGCATTATTCCTCCTTTACTGCATCCCTCGCTTCCTCACATTGACGAATTAACACACATTTTGCGTCCTTATTAAATACTCTGGATTCCCTGCATTGTCCTACTAAATCGAGATACGTTTCTACGGAAACGATAGGATTTTCTTTGGGGTTCCGAGTATCTCTTTTCCGATGAATTATTCCTCCTTTACTGCATCCCTCGCTCCCTCACATTGACGAATTAACACACAATTTGCGTCCATATGAAATACTCAGGATTCCCTGCATTGTCCTTCTAAATCGAGATACGTTTCTACGGAACGATAGGATTTTCTTTGCGGTTCCGAGTATCTCTTTTCCGATGCATTGATCCTCCTTTACTGCATCCCTCGCTAACTCACATTGACGAATTAACACACAATTTGCGTCCATATGAAATACTCTGGATTCCCTGCATTGTCCTTCTAAATCGAGATACGTTTCTACGGAAACGATAGGATTGTCTTTGGGGTTCCGAGTATCTCTTTTCCGATTAATTAATCCTCCTTTACTGCATCCCTCGCTCCCTAACATTGACGAATTAACACACAATTTGCGTCCATATGAAATACTCTGGATTCCTTGCATTGTCCTTCTAAATCGAGATACGTTTCTACGGAAACGATAGGATATTCTGTGGGGTTCCGAGTATCTCTTTTCCGATGCATTATTCCTCCTTTACTGCATCCCTCGCTCCCTCACGTTGCCGAATTAACACACAATTTGCGTCCATATGAAATACTCTGGGTTCCCTGCATTATCTTTCTAAAACGAGATACGTTTCTACGGAAACGATAGGATTTTCTTTTGGGAGTCGAGTATCTCTTTTCCGATGCATTATTCGTCCTTTACTGCATCTATTCCTCCTTTACCGCATCCCTCGCTCCCTCACATTGACGAATTAACACACAATTTGCGTCCATATGATATACTCCGGATTCCCTGCATTGTCCTTCTATAACGAGGTACGTTTCTACGGAAACGATAGGATTTTCTTTGGGGTTCCGAGTATCGGTTTTCCGATTCATTATTCCTCCTTTACTGCATCCCTCGCTCCCTCACATTGACGAATTAACACACAATTTGCGTCCATATGAAATACTCAGGATTCCCTGAATTGTCCTTCTAAATCGAGATACGTTTCTACGGAAACGACAGGATTTTCTTTGGGGTTCCGAGTATCTCTTTTCCGATGCATTATTCCTCCTTTACTGCAACCCTCGCTAACTCACATTGACTAATTAACACACAATTTGCGTCCATATGAAATACTCTGGATTCCCAGCATTGTCCTTCTAAATCGAGATACGTTTCTACGGAAACGATAGGATTTTCTTTGGGATTCCGAGTATCTCTTTTCCGATGCATTATTCCTCCTTTACTGCATCCCTCGCTCCCTCACATTGACGAATTAACACACAAATTGCGTCCATATGTAATACTCTGGATTCATTGCATTGTCCTTCTAAATCGAGATACGTTTCTACGGAAACGATAGGTTTTTCTTTGGGGTTCCGAGTGTCTCTTTTCCGATGCATTATTCCTCCTTTACTGCATCCCTCGCTCCCTCATATTGCCGAATTAACACACAAATTGCGTCCATATGAAATACTCTGTGTTCCCTGCATTATCTTTCTAAATCGAGATACGTTTCTACGGAAACGATAGGATTTTCTTTTGGGAGTCGAGTATCTCTTTTCCGATGCATTATTCCTCCTTTACTGCATCCCTCGCTCCCTCACATTGACGAATTAACACACAATTTTCGTCCATATGAAATACTCGGGATTCCCTGCATTTTCCTTCTAGATCGAGATACGTTTCTACGGAAACGATAGGATTTTCTTTGGGGTCCCGATTATCTCTTTTCGATGCATTATTCCTCCTTTACTGCATCCCTCGCTCCCTCACATTGACGAATTAACAGTTAATTTGCGTCCATATGAAATACTCTGGATTCCCTGCATTGTCCTTCTAAATCGAGATACATTTCTACGGAAACGATAGGATTGTCTTTGGGGTTCCGAGTATCTCTTTTCCGATTAATTATTCCTCCTTTACTGCATCCCTCGCTCCCTAACATTGACGAATTAACACACAATTTGCGTCCATATGAAATACTCTGGATTCCTTGCATTGTCCTTCTAAATCGAGATACGTTTCTACGGAAACGATAGGATTTTCTGTGGGGTTCCGAGTATCTCTTTTCCGATGCATTATTCCTCCATTACTGCATCCCTCGCTCCCTCACGTTGCCGAATTAACACACAATTTGCGTCCATATGAAATACTCTGGGTTCCCTGCATTACCTTTCTAAAACGAGATACGTTTCTACGGAAACGATAGGATTTTCTTTTGGGAGTCGAGTATCTCTTTTCCGATGCATTATTCGTCCTTTACTGCATCTATTTCTCCTTTACCGCATCCCTCGCTCCCTCACATTGACGAATTAACACACAATTTGCGTCCATATGATATACTCCGGATTCCCTGCATTGACCTTCTATTACGAGGTACGTTTCTACGGAAACGAAAGGATTTTCTTTGGGGTTCCGAGTATCGGTTTTCCGATTCATTAGTCCTCCTTTACTGCATCCCTCGCTCCCTCACATTGACGAATTAACACACAATTTGCGTCCATATGAAATACTCAGGATTCCCTGCATTGTCCTTCTAAATCGAGATACGTTTCTACGGAAACGACAGGATTTTCTTTGGGGTTCCGAGTATCTCCTTTCCGATGCATTATTCCTCCTTTACTGCAACCCTCGCTAACTCACATTGACTAATTAACACACAATTTGCGTCCATATGAAATACTCTGGATTCTCAGCATTGTCCTTCTAAATCGAGATACGTTTCTACGGAAACGATAGGATTTTCTTTGGGATTCCGAGTATCTCTTTTCCGATGCATTATTCCTCCTTTACTGCATCCCTCGCTCCCTCACATTGACGAATTAACACACAAATTGCGTCCATATGTAATACTCTGGATTCATTGCATTGTCCTTCTAAATCGAGATACGTTTCTACGGAAACGATAGGTTTTTCTTTGGGGTTCCGAGTATCTCTTTTCCGATGCATTATTCCTCCTTTACTGCATCCCTCGCTCCCTCACATTGACGAATTAACACACAATTTTTGTCCATATGAAATACTCGGGATTCCCTGCATTTTCCTTCTAAATCGAGATACGTTTCTACGGAAACGATAGGATTTTCTTTGGGGTTCCGAGAATCTCTTTTCCGATTCATTATTCATCCTTTACTGCATCCCTCGCTCCGTCACATTGACGAATTAACACACAATTTGCGTCCATATGAAATACTTTGGATTCCCTGCATTGTCCTTCTAAATCGAAATACGTTTCTACGGAAACGATAGGATTTTCTTTGGGGTTCCGAGAATCTCTTTTCCGATGCATTATTCCTCCTTTACTGCATCCCTCGCTCCCTCACATTGATGAATTAACACACAATTTGCGTCCATATGAAATACTCTGGATTCCCTGCATTGTCCTACTAAATCGAGATACGTTTCTACGGAAACTATAGGATTTTCTTTGGGGTTCCGAGTATCTCTTTTCCGATGAATTATTCCTCCTTTACTGCATCCGTCGCTCCCTCACATTGACGAATTAACACACAATTTGCGTCCATATGAAATACTCAGGATTCCCTGCATTGTCCTTCTAAATCGAGACACGTTTCTACGGAAACGACAGGATTTTCTTTGGGGTTCCGAGGATCTCTTTTCCGATGCATTATTCCTCCTTTACTGCAACCCTCGCTAACTCACATTGACTAATTAACACACAATTTGCGTCCATATGAAATACTCTGGATTCCCAGCATTGTCCTTCTAAATCGAGATACGTTTCTACGGAAACGATAGGATTTTCTTTGGGATTCCGAGTATCTCTTTTCCGATGCATTATTCCTCCTTTACTGCATCCCTCGCTCCCTCACATTGACGAATTAACACACAAATTGCGTCCATATGTAATACTCTGGATTCATTGCATTGTCCTTCTAAATCGAGATACGTTTCTACGGAAACGATAGGTTTTTCTTTGGGGTTCCGAGTATCTCTTTTCCGATGCATTATTCCTCCTTTACTCCATCCCTCGCTCCCTCATATTGCCGAATTAACACACAAATTGCGTCCATATGAAATACTCTGTGTTCCCTGCATTATCTTTCTAAATCGAGATACGTTTCTACGGAAACGATAGGATTTTCTTTTGGGAGTCGAGTATCTCTTTTCCGATGCATTATTCCTCCTTTACTGCATCCCTCGCTCCCTCACATTGACGAATTAACACACAATTTGCGTCCATATGAAATACTCGGGATTCCCCGCATTTTCCTTCTAAATCGAGATACGTTTCTACGGAAACGATAGGATTTTCTTTGGGGTCCCGATTATCTCTTTTCCGATGCATTATTCCTCCTTTACTGCATCCCTCGCTCCCTCACATTGACGAATTAACAGTTAATTTGCGTCCATATGAAATACTCTGGATTCCCTGCATTGTCCTTCTAAATCGGGATTCGTTTCTACGGAAACGATAGGATTTTCTTTGGGGTTCCGAGTATCTCTTTTCCGATGCATTATTCCTCCTTTACTGCATCCCTCGCTCCCTCACATTGACGAATTAACACACAATTTTCGTCCATATGAAATACTCGGGATTCCCTGCATTGTCCTTCTAAATCGCGATACGTTTCTACGGAAACGATAGGATTTTCTTTGGGGTTCCGAGTATCTCTTTTCCGATGCATTATTCCTCCTTTACTGCATCCCTCGCTCCCTCACATTGACGAATTAACACACAATTTGCGTCCATAATAAATACTCTGGATTCCCTGCTTTGTCCTTCTAAATCGAGATACGTTTCTACGGAAACCATAGGATTTTCTTTGGCGTTCCAAGTATCTCTTTTCCGATACATTATTCCTCCTTTACTGCATCCCTCGCTCCCTCACATTGACCAATTAACACACAATTTGCGTCCATATGAAATACTCTGGATTCCCTGCATTGTCCTTCTAAATCGAGATATGTTTCTACGGAAACGATAGGATTTTCTTATGGGTTCCGAGTATCTTTTTTCTGATGCATTATTCCTCCTTTACTGCATAATTCGCTCCCTCACATTGACGAATTAACACACAATTTGCGTCCATATGAAATACTCTGGATTCCCTGCATTGTCCTTCTAAATCGAGACACGTTTCTACGGATAAGATAGGATTTTCTTTGGGGTTAAGAGTATCTCTTTTTCCGATGCATTATTCCTCCTTTACTGCATCCCTCGCTCCCTCACATTGACGAATTAACACAAAATTTGCGTCCATATGAAATACTCGGGATTCCCTGCATTGTCCTTCTAAATCGAGATACGTTTCTACGGAAACGATAGGATTTTCTTTGGGGTCCCGAGTATCTCTTTTCCGATGCATTATTCCTCCTTTACTGCATCCCTCGCTTCCTCATATTGACGAATTAACACACAATTTGCGTCCATATGAAATACTCGGGATTCCCTGCATTGTCCTTCTAAATCGAGATACGTTTCTACGGAAACGATAGGATTTTCTTTGGGGTTCCGAGTATCTCTTTTCCGATGCATTATTCCTCCTTTACTGCATCCCTCGCTCCCTCACATTGACGAATTAACACATAATTTGCGTCCATATGAAATACTCTGGATTCCCTGCTTTGTCCTTCTAAATCGAGATACGTTTCTACGGAAACGATAGGATTTTCTTTGGGGTTCCAAGTATCTCTTTTCCGATACATTATTCCTCCTTTACTGCATCTCTCGCTCCCTCACATTGACCAATTAGCACACAATTTGCGATCATATGAAATACTCTGGATTCCCTACATTGTCCTTCTAATTCGAGATATGTTTCTACGGAAACGATAGGATTTTCTTATGGGTTCCGAGTATCTTTTTTCTGATGCATTATTCCTCCTTTACTGCATAACTCGCTCCTTCACATTGACGAATTAACACACAATTTGCGTCCATATGAAATACTCTGGATTCCCTGCATTGTCCTTCTAAATCGAGATACCTTTCTACGGATAAGATAGGATTTTCTTTGGGGTTAAGAGTATCTCTTTTCCGATGCATTATTCCTCCTTTACTGCATCCCTCGCTCCCTCACATTGACGAATTAACACACCATTTGCGTCCATATGAAATACTCGGGATTCCCTGCATTGTCCTTCTAAATCGAGATACGTATCTACGGAAACGATAGGATTTTCTTTGGGGTCACGAGTATCTCTTTTCCGATGCATTATTCCTCCTTTACTGCATCCCTCGCTCCCTCACATTGACGAATTAACACATAATTTGCGTCCATATGAAATACTCTGGATTCCCTGCTTTGTCCTTCTAAATCGAGATACGTTTCTACGGAAACGATAGGATTTTCTTTGGGGTTCCAAGTATCTCTTTTCCGATACATTATTCCTCCTTTACTGCATCTCTCGCTCCCTCACATTGACCAATTAACACACAATTTGCGATCATATGAAATACTCTGGATTCCCTACATTGTCCTTCTAATTCGAGATATGTTTCTACGGAAACGATAGGACTTTCTTATGGGTTCCGAGTATCTTTTTTCTGATGCATTATTCCTCCTTTACTGCATAACTCGCTCCTTCACATTGACGAATTAACACACAATTTGCGTCCATATGAAATACTCTGGATTCCCTGCATTGTCCTTCTAAATCGAGACACGTTTCTACGGATAAGATAGGATTTTCTTTGGGGTTAAGAGTATCTCTTTTCCGATGCATTATTCCTCCTTTACTGCATCCCTCGCTCCCTCACATTGACGAATTAACACACCATTTGCGTCCATATGAAATACTCGGGTTTCCCTGCATTGTCCTTCTAAATAGAGATACGTTTCTACGGAAACGATAGGATTTTCTTTGGGGTCCCGAGTATCTCTTTTCCGATGCATTATTCCTCCTTTACTGCATCCCTCGCTCCCTCACATTGACGAATTAACACACAATTTGCGTCCATATGAAATACTCTGGATTCCCTGCATTGTCCTTCTAAATCGGGATTCGTTTCTACGGAAACGATAGGATTTTCTTTGGGGTTCCGAGTATCTCTTTTCCGATGCATTATTCCGCCTTTACTGCATCCCTCGCTCCCTCACATTGACGAATTAACACACAATTTGCGTCCATATGAAATACTCTGGATTCCCTGCATTGTCCTTCTAAATCGTGATACGTTTCTACGGAAACAATAGGATTTTCTTTGGGGTTCCGAGTATCTCTTTTCCGATGAATAATTCCTCCTTTACTGCATCCCTCGCTCCCTCACATTGACGAATTAACACACAATTTGCGTCCATATGAAATACTCTGGATTCCCTGCTTTGTCCTTCTAAATCGAGATACGTTTCTACGGAAACGATAAGATTTTCTTTGGGGTTCCAAGTATCTCTTTTCCGATACATTATTCCTCCTTTACTGCATCTCTCGCTCCCTCACATTGACCAATTAACACACAATTTGCGATCATATGAAATACTCTGGATTCCCTACATTGTCCTTCTAATTCGAGATATGTTTCTACGGAAACGATAGGACTTTCTTATGGGTTCCGAGTATCTTTTTTCTGATGCATTATTCCTCCTTTACTGCATAACTCGCTCCTTCACATTGACGAATTAACACACAATTTGCGTCCATATGAAATACTCTGGATTCCCTGCATTGTCCTTCTAAATCGAGACACGTTTCTACGGATAAGATAGGATTTTCTTTGGGGTTAAGAGTATCTCTTTTCCGATGCATTATTCCTCCTTTACTGCATCCCTCGCTCCCTCACATTGACGAATTAACACACCATTTGCGTCCATATGAAATACTCGGGTTTCCCTGCATTGTCCTTCTAAATAGAGATACGTTTCTACGGAAACGATAGGATTTTCTTTGGGGTCCCGAGTATCTCTTTTCCGATGCATTATTCCTCCTTTACTGCATCCCTCGCTCCCTCACATTGACGAATTAACACACAATTTGCGTCCATATGAAATACTCTGGATTCCCTGCATTGTCCTTCTAAATCGGGATTCGTTTCTACGGAAACGATAGGATTTTCTTTGGGGTTCCGAGTATCTCTTTTCCGATGCATTATTCCGCCTTTACTGCATCCCTCGCTCCCTCACATTGACGAATTAACACACAATTTGCGTCCATATGAAATACTCTGGATTCCCTACATTGTCCTTCTAAATCGAGATATGTTTCTACGGAAACGATAGGATTTTCTTATGGGTTCCAAGTATCTTTTTTCTGATGCATTATTCCTCCTTTACTGCATAACTCGCTCCCTCACATTGAAGAATTAACACACAATTTGGGTCCATATGAAATACTCTGTATTCCCTACATTGTCCTTCTAAATCGAGACACGTTTCTACGGATAAGATAGGATTTTCTTTGGGGTTAAGAGTATCTCTTTTCCGATGCATTATTCCTCCTTTACTGCATTCCTCGCTCCCTCACATTGACGAATTAATACACAATTTGTGTCCATATGAAATACTCTTGATTCCCTGCATTGTCCTTCTAAATCGAGATACGTTTCTACGGAAACGATAGGATTTCCTTTGGGGTTCCGAGTATCTCTTTTCCGATGCATTATTCCTCCTTTACTGCATCCCTCGCTCCCTCACATTGAAGAATTAACACACAATTTTCGTCTATATGAAATACTCTGGATTCCCTGCATTGTCCTTCTAAATCGAGATACGTTTCTACGGAAACGGAGGATTTTCCTTGGGGTTCCGAGTATCTCTTTTCCGATGCATTATTCCTCCTTTACTGCATCCCTCGCTCCCTCACATTGACGAATTAACACACAATTTGCGTCCATATGAAATACTCTGGATTCCCTGCTTTGTCCTTCTAAATCGAGATACGTTTCTACGGAAACGATAGGATTTTCTTTGGGGTTCCAAGTATCTCTTTTCCGATGCATTATTCCTCCTTTACTGCATCCCTCGCTCCCTCACAATGACGAATTAACACACAATTTGCGTCCATATGATATACTCTGGTTTCCCTGCATTATCTTTCTAAATCGAGATACGTTTCTACAGAAACGAAAGGATTTTCTTTGGGGTTCCGAGTATCGCTTTTCCGATTCATTATTCATCCTTTACTGCATCCCTCGCTCCCTCACATTGACGAATTAACACACAATTTGCGTGCATATGAAATACTTTGGATCCCCTGCATTGTCCTTCTAAATGGAGATACGTTTCTACGGAAACGATAGGATTTTCTTTGGGGTTCCGAGAATCTCTTTTCCGATGCATTATTCCTCCTTTACTGCATCCCTCGCTCCCTCACATTGATGAATTAACACACAATTTGCGTCCATATGAAATACTCTGGATTCCCTGCATTGTCCTTCTAAATCGGGATTCGTTTCTACGGAAACGATAGGATTTTCTTTAGGGTTCCGAGTATCTCTTTTCCGATGCATTATTCCTCCTTTACTGCATCCCTCGCTCCCTCACATTGACGAATTAACACACAATTTTCGTCCATATGAAATACTCGGGATTCCCTGCATTGTCCTTCTAAATCGCGATACGTTTCTACGGAAACGATAGGATTTTCTTTGGGGTTCCGAGTATCTCTTTTCCGATGCATTATTCCTCCTTTACTGCATCCCTCGCTCCCTCACATTGACGAATTAACACACAATTTGCGTCCATATGAAATACTCTGGATTCCCTGCTTTGTCCTTCTAAATCGAGATACGTTTCTACGGAAACCATAGGATTTTCTTTGGGGTTCCAAGTATCTCTTTTCCGATACATTATTCCTCCTTTACTGCATCCCTCGCTCCCTCACATTGACCAATTAACACACAATTTGCGTCCATATGAAATACTCTGGATTCCCTGCATTGTCCTTCTAAATCGAGATATGTTTCTACGGAAACGATAGGATTTTCTTATGGGTTCCGAGTATCTTTTTTCTGATGCATTATTCCTCCTTTACTGCATAACTCGCTCCCTCACATTGACGAATTAACACACAATTTGCGTCGATATGAAATACTCTGGATTCCCTGCATTGTCCTTCTAAATCGAGACACGTTTCTACGGATAAGATAGGATTTTCTTTGGGGTTAAGAGTATCTCTTTTCCGATGCATTATTCCTCCTTTACTGCATCCCTCGCTCCCTCACATTGACGAATTAACACAAAATTTGCGTCCATATGAAATACTCGGAATTCCCTGCATTGTCCTTCTAAATCGAGATACGTTTCTACAGAAACGATAGGATTTTCTTTGGGGTCCCGAGTATCTCTTTTCCGATGCATTATTCCTCCTTTACTGCATCCCTCGCTCCCTCATATTGACGAATTAACACACAATTTGCGTCCATATGAAATACTCGGGATTCCCTGCATTGTCCTTCTAAATCGAGATACGTTTCTACGGAAACGAAAGGATTTTCTTTGGGGTTCCGAGTATCTCTTTTCCGATGCATTATTCCTCCTTTACTGCATCCCACGCTCCCTCACATTGACGAATTAACACACAATTTGCGTCCATATGAAATACTCTGGATGCCCTGCTTTGTCCTTCTAAATCGAGATACGTTTCTACGGAAACGATAGGATTTTCTTTGGGGTTCCAAGTATCTCTTTTCCGATACATTATTCCTCCTTTACTGCATCCCTCGCTCCCTCACATTGACCAATTAACACACAATTTGCGATCAAATGAAATACTCTGGATTCCCTACATTGTCCTTCTAAATCGAGATATGTTTCTACGGAAACGATAGGATTTTCTTTGGGGTTCCGAGTATCTCTTTTCCGATGCATTATTCCTCCTTTACTGCATCCCTCGCTCCCTCACATTGACGAATTAACACACAATTTGCGTCCATATGAAATACTCTGGATTCCCTGCTTTGTCCTTCTAAATCGAGATACGTTTCTACGGAAACCATAGGATTTTCTTTGGGGTTCCAAGTATCTCTTTTCCGATACATTATTCCTCCTTTACTGCATCCCTCGCTCCCTCACATTGACCAATTAACACACAATTTGCGTCCATATGAAATACTCTGGATTCCCTGCATTGTCCTTCTACATCGAGATATGTTTCTACGGAAACGATAGGATTTTCTTATGAGTTCCGAGTATCTTTTTTCTGATGCATTATTCCTCCTTTACTGCATAACTCGCTCCCTCACATTGACGAATTAACACACAATTTGCGTCCATATGAAATACTCTGGATTTCATGCATTGTCTTTCTAAATCGAGACACGTTTCTACGGATAAGATAGGATTTTCTTTGGGGTTAAGAGTATCTCTTTTCCGATGCATTAATCCTCCTTTACTGCATCCCTCGCTCCCTCACATTGACGAATTAACACAAAATTTGCGTCCATATGAAATACTCGGGATTCCCTGCATTGTCCTTCTAAATCGAGATACGTTTCTACGGAAACGATAGGATTTTCTTTGGGGTCCCGAGTATCTCTTTTCCGATGCATTATTCCTCCTTTACTGCATCCCTCGCTCCCTCATATTGACGAATTAACACACAATTTGCGTCCATATGAAATACTCTGGATTCCCTGCTTTGTCCTTCTAAATCGAGATACGTTTCTACGGAAACGATAGGATTTTCTTTGGGGTTCCAAGTATCTCTTTTCCGATACATTATTCCTCCTTTACTGCATCCCTCGCTCCCTCACATTGACCAATTAACACACAATTTGCGATCAAATGAAATACTCTGGATTCCCTACATTGTCCTTCTAAATCGAGATATGTTTCTACGGAAACGATAGGATTTTCTTATTGGTTCCGAGTATCTTTTCTCTGATGCATTATTCCTCCTTTACTGCATCCCTCGCTCCCTCACATTGACGAATTAACACACAATTTGCGTCCATATGAAATACTCTGGATTCCCTGCTTTGTCCTTCTAAATCGAGATACGTTCCTACGGAAACCATAGGATTTTCTTTGGGGTTCCAAGTATCTCTTTTCCGATACATTATTCCTCCTTTACTGCATCCCTCGCTCCCTCACATTGACCAATTAACACACAATTTGCGTCCATATGAAATACTCTGGATTCCCTGCATTGTCCTTCTAAATCGAGATATGTTTCTACGGAAACGATAGGATTTTCTTATGGGTTCCGAGTATCTTTTTTCTGATGCATTATTCCTCCTTTACTGCATAACTCGCTCCCTCACATTGACGAATTAACACACAATTTGCGTCGATATGAAATACTCTGGATTCCCTGCATTGTCCTTCTAAATCGAGACACGTTTCTCCGGATAAGATAGGATTTTCTTTGGGGTTAAGAGTATCTCTTTTCCGATGCATTATTCCTCCTTTACTGCATCCCTCGCTCCCTCACATTGACGAATTAACACAAAATTTGCGTCCATATGAAATACTCGGGATTCCCTGCATTGTCCTTCTAAATCGAGATACGTTTCTACGGAAACGAAAGGATTTTCTTTGGGGTCCCGAGTATCTCTTTTCCGATGCATTATTCCTCCTTTACTGCATCCCTCGCTCCCTCATATTGACGAATTAACACACAATTTGCGTCCATATGAAATACTCGGGATTCCCTGCATTGTCCTTCTAAATCGAGATACGTTTCTACGGAAACGATAGGATTTTCTTTGGGGTTCCGAGTATGTCTTTTCCGATGCATTATTCCTCCTTTACTGCATCCCACGCTCCCTCACATTGACGAATTAACACACAATTTTCGTCCATATGAAATACTCTGGATTCCCTGCTTTGTCCTTCTAAATCGAGATACGTTTCTACGGAAACGATAGGATTTTCTTTGGGGTTCCAAGTATCTCTTTTCCGATACATTATTCCTCCTTTACTGCATCCCTCGCTCCCTCACATTGACCAATTAACACACAATTTGCGATCAAATGAAATACTCTGGATTCCCTATATTGTCCTTCTAAATCGAGATATGTTTCTACGGAAACGATAGGATTTTCTTTGGGGTTCCGAGTATCTCTTTTCCGATGCATTATTCCTCCTTTACTGCATCCCTCGCTCCCTCACATTGACGAATTAACACACAATTTGCGTCCATATGAAATACTCTGGATTCCCTGCTTTGTCCTTCTAAATCGAGATACGTTTCTACGGAAACCATAGGATTTTCTTTGGGGTTCCAAGTATCTCTTTTCCGATACATTATTCCTCCTTTACTGCATCCCTCGCCCCCTCACATTGACCAATTAACACACAATTTGCGTCCATATGAAATACTCTGGATTCCCTGCATTGTCCTTCTAAATCGAGATATGTTTCTACGGAAACGATAGGATTTTCTTATGGGTTCCGAGTATCTTTTTTCTGATGCATTATTCCTCCTTTACTGCATAACTCGCTCCCTCACATTGACGAATTAACACACAATTTGCGTCCATATGAAATACTCTGGATTTCATGCATTGTCTTTCTAAATCGAGACACGTTTCTACGGATAAGATAGGATTTTCTTTGGGGTTAAGAGTATCTCTTTTCCGATGCATTAATCCTCCTTTACTGCATCCCTCGCTCCCTCACATTGACGAATTAACACAAAATTTGCGTCCATATGAAATACTCGGGATTCCCTGCATTGTCCTTCTAAATCGAGATACGTTTCTACGGAAACGATAGGATTTTCTTTGGGGTCCCGAGTATCTCTTTTCCGATGCATTATTCCTCCTTTACTGCATCCCTCGCTCCCTCATATTGACGAATTAACACACAATTTGCGTCCATATGAAATACTCTGGATTCCCTGCTTTGTCCTTCTAAATCGAGATACGTTTCTACGGAAACGATAGGATTTTCTTTGGGGTTCCAAGTATCTCTTTTCCGATACATTATTCCTCCTTTACTGCATCCCTCGCTCCCTCACATTGACCAATTAACACACAATTTGCGATCAAATGAAATACTCTGGATTCCCTACATTGTCCTTCTAAATCGAGATATGTTTCTACGGAAACGATAGGATTTTCTTATGGGTTCCGAGTATCTTTTTTCTGATGCATTATTCCTCCTTTACTGCATAACTCGCTCCTTCACATTGACGAATTAACACACAATTTGCGTCCATATGAAATACTCTGGATTCCCTGCATTGTCCTTCTAAATCGAGACACGTTTCTACGGATAAGATAGGATTTTCTTTGGGGTTAAGAGTATCTCTTTTCCGATGCATTATTCCTCCTTTACTGCATCCCTCGCTCCCTCACATTGACGAATTAACACACCATTTGCGTCCATATGAAATACTCGGGATTCCCTGCATTGTCCTTCTAAATCGAGATACGTTTCTACGGAAACGATAGGATTTTCTTTGGGGTCCCGAGTATCTCTTTTCCGATGCATTATTCCTCCTTTACTGCATCCCTCGCTCCCTCACATTTACGAATTAACACACAATTTGCGTCCATATGAAATACTCTGGATTCCCTGCATTGTCCTTCTAAATCGGGATTCGTTTCTACGGAAACGATAGGATTTTCTTTGGGGTTCCGAGTATCTCTTTTCCGATGCATTATTCCTCCTTTACTGCATCCCTCGCTCCCTCACATTGACGAATTAACACACAATTTGCGTCCATATGAAATACTCTGGATTCCCTGCATTGTCCTTCTAAATCGTGATACGTTTCTACGGAAACAATAGGATTTTCTTTGGGGTTCCGAGTATCTCTTTTCCGATGCATTATTCCTCCTTTACTGCATCCCTCGCTCCCTCACATTGACGAATTAACACACAATTTGCGTCCATATGAAATACTCTGGATTCCCTGCTTTGTCCTTCTAAATCGAGATACGTTTCTACGGAAACGATAGGATTTTCTTTGGGGTTCCAAGTATCTCTTTTCCGATACATTATTCCTCCTTTACTGCATCCCTCGCTCCCTCACATTGACCAATTAACACACAATTTGCGTCCATATGAAATACTCTGGATTCCCTACATTGTCCTTCTACATCGAGATATGTTTCTACGGAAACGATAGGATTTTCTTATGGGTTCCAAGTATCTTTTTTCTGATGCATTATTCCTCCTTTACTGCATAACTCGCTCCCTCACATTGAAGAATTAACACACAATTTGCGTCCATATGAAATACTCTGTATTCCCTGCATTGTCCTTCTAAATCGAGACACGTTTCTACGGATAAGATAGGATTTTCTTTGGGGTTAAGAGTATCTCTTTTCCGATGCATTATTCCTCCTTTACTGCATTCCTCGCTCCCTCACATTGACGAATTAATACACAATTTGTGTCCATATGAAATACTCTTGATTCCCTGCATTGTCCTTCTAAATCGAGATACGTTTCTACGGAAACGATAGGATTTTCTTTGGGGTTCCCAGTATCTCTTTTCCGATGCATTATTCCTCCTTTACTGCATCCCTCGCTCCCTCACATTGAAGAATTAACACACAATTTTCGTCTATATGAAATACTCTGGATTCCCTGCATTGTCCTTCTAAATCGAGATACGTTTCTACGGAAACGGTAGGATTTTCCTTGGGGTTCCGAGTATCTCTTTTCCGATGCATTATTCCTCCTTTACTGCATCCCTCGCTCCCTCACATTGACGAATTAACACACAATTTGCGTCCATATGAAATACTCTGGATTCCCTGCATTGTCCTTGTAAATCGAGATACCTTTCTACGGAAACCATAGGATTTTCTTTGGCGTTCCGAGTATCTCTTTTCCGATGCATTATTCCTCCTTTACTGCATCCCTCGCTCCCTCACATTGACGAATTAACACACAATTTGCGTCCATATGAAATACTCTGGATTCCCTGCATTGTCCTTCTAAATCGTGATACGTTTCTACGGAAACAATAGGATTTTCTTTGGGGTTCCGAGTATCTCTTTTCCGATGCATTATTCCTCCTTTACTGCATCCCTCGCTCCCTCACATTGACGAATTAACACACAATTTGCGTCCATATGAAATACTCTGGATTCCCTGCTTTGTCCTTCTAAATCGAGATACGTTTCTACGGAAACGATAGGATTTTCTTTGGGGTTCCAAGTATCTCTTTTCCGATACATTATTCCTCCTTTACTGCATCCCTCGCTCCCTCACATTGACCAATTAACACACAATTTGCGTCCATATGAAATACTCTGGGTTCCCTACATTGTCCTTCTAAATCGAGATATGTTTCTACGGAAACGATAGGATTTTCTTATGGGTTCCAAGTATCTTTTTTCTGATGCATTATTCCTCCTTTACTGCATAACTCGCTCCCTCACATTGAAGAATTAACACACAATTTGCGTCCATATGAAATACTCTGTATTCCCTGCATTGTCCTTCTAAATCGAGACACGTTTCTACGGATAAGATAGGATTTTCTTTGGGGTTAAGAGTATCTCTTTTCCGATGCATTATTCCTCTTTTACTGCATTCCTCGCTCCCTCACATTGACGAATTAATACACAATTTGTGTCCATATGAAATACTCTTGATTCCCTGCATTGTCCTTCTAAATCGAGATACGTTTCTACGGAAACGATAGGATTTTCTTTGGGTTTCCGAGTATCTCTTTTCCGATGCATTATTCCTCCTTTACTGCATCCCTCGCTCCCTCACATTGAAGAATTAACACACAATTTTCGTCTATATGAAATACTCTGATTTCCCTGCATTGTCCTTCTAAATCGAGATACGTTTCTACGGAAACGGTAGGATTTTCCTTGGGGTTCCGAGTATCTCTTTTCCGATGCATTATTCCTCCTTTACTGCATCCCTCGCTCCCTCACATTGACGAATTAACACACAATTTGCGTCCATATGAAATACTCTGGATTCCCTGCATTGTCCTTGTAAATCGAGATACCTTTCTACGGAAACGATAGGATTTTCTTTGGGGTTCCGAGTATCTCTTTTCCGATGCATTATTCCTCCTTTACTGCATCCCTCGCTCCCTCACAATGACGAATTAACACACAATTTGCGTCCATATGATATACTCTGGGTTCCCTGCATTATCTTTCTAAATCGAGATACGTTTCTACGGAAACCATAGGATTTTCTTTTGGGAGTCGAGTATCTCTTTTCCGATGCATTATTCCTCCTTTACTGCATCCCTCGCTCCCTCACATTGACGAATTAACACACAATTTGCGTCCATATGAAATACTCAGGATTCCCTGCATTGTCCTTGTAAATCGAGATACGTTTCTACGGAAACGAAAGGATTTTCTTTGGGGTTCCGAGTATCTCTTTTCCGATGCATTATTCCTCCTTTACTGCATCCCTCGCTCCCTCACATTGACGAATTAACACACAATTTGCGTCCATATGAAATACTCTGTATTCCCTGCATTGTCCTTCTAAATCGAGACACGTTTTTACGGATAAGATAGGATTTTCTTTGGGGTTAAGAGTATCTCTTTTCCGATGCATTATTCCTCCTTTACTGCATCCCTCGCTCCCTCACATTGACGAATTAACACACAATTTGCGTCCATTTGAAATACTCTGGATTCCCTGCTTTGTCCTTCTAAATCGAGATACGTTTCTACGGAAACCATAGGATTTTCTTTGGGGTTCCAAGTATCTCTTTTCCGATACATTATTCCTCCTTTACTGCATCCCTCGCTCCCTCACATTGACCAATTAACACACAATGTGCGTCCATATGAAATACTCTGGATTCCCTGCATTGTCCTTCTAAATCGAGATATGTTTCTACGGAAACGATAGGATTTTCTTATGGGTTCCGAGTATCTTTTTTCTGATGCATTATTCCTCCTTTACTGCATAACTCGCTCCCTCACATTGACGAATTAACACACAATTTGCGTCCATATGAAATACTCTGGATTCCCTGCATTGTCCTTCTAAATCGAGACACGTTTCTACGGATAAGATAGGATTTTCTTTGGGGTTAAGAGTATCTCTTTTCCGATGCATTATTCCTCCTTTACTGCATCCCTCGCTCCCTCACATTGACGAATTAACACAAAATTTGCGTCCATATGAAATACTCGGGATTCCCTGCTTTGTCCTTCTAAATCGAGATACGTTTCTACGGAAACGATAGGATTTTCTTTGGGGTCCCGAGTATCTCTTTTCCGATGCATTATTCCTCCTTTACTGCATCCCTCGCTCCCTCATATTGACGAATTAACACACAATTTGCGTCCATATGAAATACTCGGGATTCCCTGCATTGTCCTTCTAAATCGAGATACGTTTCTACGGAAACGATAGGATTTTCTTTGGGGTTCCGAGTATCTCTTTTCCGATGCATTATTCCTCCTTTACTGCATCCCTCGCTCCCTCACATTGACGAATTAACACACAATTTGCGTCCATATGAAATACTCTGGATTCCCTGCTTTGTCCTTCTAAATCGAGATACGTTTCTACGGAAACGATAGGATTTTCTTTGGGGTTCCAAGTATCTCTTTTCCGATACATTATTCCTCCTTTACTGCATCCCTCGCTCCCTCACATTGACCAATTAACACACAATTTGCGATCAAATGAAATACTCTGGATTCCGTACATTGTCCTTCTAAATCGAGATATGTTTCTACGGAAACGATAGGATTTTCTTTGGGGTTCCGAGTATCTCTTTTCCGATGCATTATTCCTCCTTTACTGCATCCCTCGCTCCCTCACATTGACGAATTAACACACAATTTGCGTCCATATGAAATACTCTGGATTCCCTGCTTTGTCCTTCTAAATCGAGATACGTTTCTCCGGAAACCATAGGATTTTCTTTGGGGTTCCAAGTATCTCTTTTCCGATACATTATTCCTCCTTTACTGCATCCCTCGCTCCCTCACATTGACCAATTAACACACAATTTGCGACCATATGAAATACTCTGGATTCCCTGCATTGTCCTTCTAAATCGAGATATGTTTCTACGGAAACGATAGGATTTTCTTATGGGTTCCGAGTATCTTTTTTCTGATGCATTATTCCTCCTTTACTGCATAACTCGCTCCCTCACATTGACGAATTAACACACAATTTGCGTCCATATGAAATACTCTGGATTCCCTGCATTGTCCTTCTAAATCGAGACACGTTTCTACGGATAAGATAGGATTTTCTTTGGGGTTAAGAGTATCTCTTTTCCGATGCATTAATCCTCCTTTACTGCATCCCTCGCTCCCTCACATTGACGAATTAACACAAAATTTGCGTCCATATGAAATACTCGGGATTCCCTGCATTGTCCTTCTAAATCGAGATACGTTTCTACGGAAACGATAGGATTTTCTTTGGGGTCCCGAGTATCTCTTTTCCGATGCATTATTCCTCCTTTACTGCATCCCTCGCTCCCTCATATTGACGAATTAACACACAATTTGCGTCCATATGAAATACTCTGGATTCCCTGCTTTGTCCTTCTAAATCGAGATACGTTTCTACGGAAACGATAGGATTTTCTTTGGGGTTCCAAGTATCTCTTTTCCGATACATTATTCCTCCTTTACTGCATCCCTCGCTCCCTCACATTGACCAATTAACACACAATTTGCGATCAAATGAAATACTCTGGATTCCCTACATTGTCCTTCTAAATCGAGATATGTTTCTACGGAAACGATAGGATTTTCTTATGGGTTCCGAGTATCTTTTTTCTGATGCATTATTCCTCCTTTACTGCATAACTCGCTCCTTCACATTGACGAATTAACACACAATTTGCGTCCATATGAAATACTCTGGATTCCCTGCATTGTCCTTCTAAATCGAGACACGTTTCTACGGATAAGATAGGATTTTCTTTGGGGTTAAGAGTATCTCTTTTCCGATGCATTATTCCTCCTTTACTGCATCCCTCGCTCCCTCACATTGACGAATTAACACACCATTTGCGTCCATATGAAATACTCGGGATTCCCTGCATTGTCCTTCTAAATCGAGATACGTTTCTACGGAAACGATAGGATTTTCTTTGGGGTCCCGAGTATCTCTTTTCCGATGCATTATTCCTCCTTTACTGCATCCCTCGCTCCCTCACATTGACGAATTAACACACAATTTGCGTCCATATGAAATACTCTGGATTCCCTGCATTGTCCTTCTAAATCGGGATTCGTTTCTACGGAAACGATAGGATTTTCTTTGGGGTTCCGAGTATCTCTTTTCCGATGCATTATTCCTCCTTTACTGCATCCCTCGCTCCCTCACATTGACGAATTAACACACAATTTGCGTCCATATGAAATACTCTGGATTCCCTGCATTGTCCTTCTAAATCGTGATACGTTTCTACGGAAACAATAGGATTTTCTTTGGGGTTCCGAGTATCTCTTTTCCGATGCATTATTCCTCCTTTACTGCATCCCTCGCTCCCTCACATTGCCGAATTAACACACAATTTGCGTCCATATGAAATACTCTGGATTCCCTGCTTTGTCCTTCTAAATCGAGATACGTTTCTACGGAAACGATAGGATTTTCTTTGGGGTTCCAAGTATCTCTTTTCCGGTACATTATTCCTCCTTTACTGCATCCCTCGCTCCCTCACATTGACCAATTAACACACAATTTGCGTCCATATGAAATACTCTGGATTCCCTACATTGTCCTTCTAAATCGAGATATGTTTCTACGGAAACGATAGGATTTTCTTATGGGTTGCAAGTATCTTTTTTCTGATGCATTATTCCTCCTTTACTGCATAACTCGCTCCCTCACATTGAAGAATTAACACACAATTTGCGTCCATATGAAATACTCTGTATTCCCTGCATTGTCCTTCTAAATCGAGACACGTTTCTACGGATAAGATAGGATTTTCTTTGGGGTTAAGAGTATCTCTTTTCCGATGCATTATTCCTCCTTTACTGCATTCCTCGCTCCCTCACATTGACGAATTAATACACAATTTGTGTCCATATGAAATACTCTTGATTCCCTGCATTGTCCTTCTAAATCGAGATACGTTTCTACGAAAACGATAGGATTTTCTTTGGGGTTCCGAGTATCTCTTTTCCGATGCATTATTCCTCCTTTACTGCATCCCTCGCTCCCTCACATTGAAGAATTAACACACAATTTTCGTCTATATGAAATACTCTGGATTCCCTGCATTGTCCTTCTAAATCGAGATACGTTTCTACGGAAACGGTAGGATTTTCCTTGGGGTTCCGAGTATCTCTTTTCCGATGCATTATTCCTCCTTTACTGCATCCCTCGCTCCCTCACATTGACGAATTAACACACAATTTGCGTCCATATGAAATACTCTGGATTCCCTGCATTGTCCTTGTAAATCGAGATACCTTTCTACGGAAACGATAGGATTTTCTTTGGGGTTCCGAGTATCTCTTTTCCGATGCATTATTCCTCCTTTACTGCATCCCTCGCTCCATCACATTGACGAATTAACACACAATTTGCGTCCATATGAAATACTCTGGATTCCCTGCATTGTCCTTCTAAATCGTGATACGTTTCTACGGAAACAATAGGATTTTCTTTGGGGTTCCGAGTATCTCTTTTCCGATGCATTATTCCTTCTTTACTGCATCCCTCGCTCCCTCACATTGACGAATTAACACACAATTTGCGTCCATATGAAATACTCTGGATTCCCTGCTTTGTCCTTCTAAATCGAGATACGTTTCTACGGAAACGATAGGATTTTCTTTGGGGTTCCAAGTATCTCTTTTCCGATACATTATTCCTCCTTTACTGCATCCCTCGCTCCCTCACATTGACCAATTAACACACAATTTGCGTCCATATGAAATCCTCTGGGTTCCCTACATTGTCCTTCTAAATCGAGATATGTTTCTACGGAAACGATAGGATTTTCTTATGGGTTCCAAGTATCTTTTTTCTGATGCATTATTCCTCCTTTACTGCATAACTCGCTCCCTCACATTGAAGAATTAACACACAATTTGCGTCCATATGAAATACTCTGTATTCCCTGCATTGTCCTTCTAAATCGAGACACGTTTCTACGGATAAGATAGGATTTTCTTTGGGGTTAAGAGTATCTCTTTTCCGAAGAATTATTCCTCCTTTACTGCATTCCTCGCTCCCTCACATTGACGAATTAATACACAATTTGTAACCATATGAAATACTCTTGATTCCCTGCATTGTCCTTCTAAATCGAGATACGTTTCTACGGAAACGATAGGATTTTCTTTGGGGATCCGAGTATCTCTTTTCCGATGCATTATTCCTCCTTTACTGCATCCCTCGCTCCCTCACATTGAAGAATTAACACACAATTTTCGTCTATATGAAATACTCTGGATTCCCTGCATTGTCCTTCTAAATCGAGATACGTTTCTACGGAAACGGTAGGATTTTCCTTGGGGTTCCGAGTATCTCTTTTCCGATGCATTATTCCTCCTTTACTGCATCCCTCGCTCCCTCACATTGACGAATTAACACACAATTTGCGTCCATATGAAATACTCTGGATTCCCTGCATTGTCCTTGTAAATCGAGATACCTTTCTACGGAAACGATAGGATTTTCTTTGGGGTTCCGAGTATCTCTTTTCCGATGCATTATTCCTCCTTTACTGCATCCCTCGCTCCCTCACAATGACGAATTAACACACAATTTGCGTCCATATGATATACTCTGGGTTCCCTGCATTATCTTTCTAAATCGAGATACGTTTCTACGGAAACCATAGGATTTTCTTTTGGGAGTCGAGTATCTCTTTTCCGATGCATTATTCCTCCTTTACTGCATCCCTCGCTCCCTCACATTGACGAATTAACACACAATTTGCGTCCATATGAAATACTCAGGATTCCCTGCATTGTCCTTGTAAATCGAGATACGTTTCTACGGAAACGAAAGGATTTTCTTTGGGGTTCCGAGTATCTCTTTTCCGATGCATTATTCCTCCTTTACTGCATATCTCGCTCCCTCACATTGACGAATTAACACACAATTTGCGTCCATATGAAATACTCTGGATTCCCTGCATTGTCCTAAATCGAGACACGTTTTTACGGATAAGATAGGAGTTTCTTTGGGGTTAAGAGTATCTCTTTTCCGATGCATTATTCCTCCTTTACTGCATCCCTCGCTCCCTCACATTGACGAATTAACACACAATTTGCGTCCATTTGAAATACTCGGGATTCCCTGCATTGTCCTTCTAAATCGAGATACGTTTCTACGGAAACGATAGGATTTTTTTGGGGGTCCCTAGTATCTCTTTTCCGATGCATTATTCCTCCTTTACTGCATCCCTCGCTCCCTCACATTGACGAATTCACACACAATTTGCGTCCATATGAAATACTCTGGATTCCCTGCATTGTCCTTGTAAATCGAGATACCTTTCTACGGAAACGATAGGATTTTCTTTGGGGTTCCGAGTATCTCTTTTCCGATGCATTATTCCTCCTTTACTGCATCCCTCGCTCCCTCACAATGACGAATTAACACACAATTTGCGTCCATATGATATACTCTGGGTTCCCTGCATTATCTTTCTAAATCGACATACGTTTCTACGGAAACCATAGGATTTTCTTTTTGGAGTCGAGTATCTCTTTTCCGATGCATTATTCCTCCTTTACTGCATCCCTCGCTCCCTCACATTGACGAATTAACACACAATTTGCGTCCATATGAAATACTCAGGATTCCCTGCATTGTACTTGTAAATCGAGATACGTTTCTACGGAAACGAAAGGATTTTCTTTGGGGTTCCGAGTATCTCTTTTCCGATGCATTATTCCTCCTTTACTGCATATCTCGCTCCCTCACATTGACGAATTAACACACAATTTGCGTCCATATGAAATACTCTGGATTCCCTGCATTGTCCTTCTAAATCGAGACACGGTTTTACGGATAAGATAGGATTTTCTTTGGGGTTAAGAGTATTTCTTTTCCGATGCATTATTCCTCCTTTACTGCATCCCTCGCTCCCTCACATTGACGAATTAACACACAATTTGCGTCCATTTGAAATACTCGGGATTCCCTGCATTGTCCTTCTAAATCGAGATACGTTTCTACGGAAACGATAGGATTTTCTTTGGGGTCCCTAGTATCTCTTTTCCGATGCATTATTCCTCCTTTACTGCATCCCTCGCTCCCTCACATTGACGAATTAACACACAATTTGCGTCCATATGAAATACTCTGGATTCCCTGCATTGTCCTTCTAAATCGGGGTTCGTTTCTACGGAAACGATAGGATTTTCTTTGGGGTTCCGAGTATCTCTTTTCCGATGCATTATTCCTCCTTTACTGCATCCCTCGCTCCCTCACATTGACGAATTAACACACAATTTGCGTCCATATGAAATACTCTGGATTCCCTGCATTGTCCTTCTACATCGTGATACGTTTCTACGGAAACAATAGGATTTTCTTTGGGGTTCCGAGTATCTCTTTTCCGATGCATTATTCCTCCTTTACTGCATCCCTCGCTCCCTCACGTTGACGAATTAACACACAATTTGCGTCCATATGAAATACTCTGGATTCCCTGCTTTGTCCTTCTTAATCGAGATACGTTTCTACGGAAACGATAGGATTTTCTTTGGGGTTCCATGTATCTCTTTTCCGATACATTATTCCCCCTTTACTGCATCCCTCGCTCCCTCACATTGACCAATTAACACACAATTTGCGTCCATATGAAATACTCTGGATTCCCTACATTGTCCTTCTAAATCGAGATATGTTTCTACGGAAACGATAGGATTTTCTTATGGGTTCCGAGTATCTTTTTTCTGATGCATTATTCCTCCTTTACTGCATAACTCGCTCCCTCACATTGAAGAATTAACACACAATTTGCGTCCATATGAAATACTCTGTATTCTCTGCATTGTCCTTCTAAATCGAGACACGTTTCTACGGATAAGATAGGATTTTCTTTGGGGTTAAGAGTATCTCTTTTCCGATGCATTATTCCTCCTTTACTGCATTCCTCGCTCCCTCACATTGACGAATTAATACACAATTTGTGTCCATATGAAATATTCTTGATTCCCTGCATTGTCCTTCTAAATCGAGATACGTTTCTACGGAAACGATAGGATTTTCTTTGGGGTTCCGAGTATCTCTTTTCCGATGCATTATTCCTCCTTTACTGCATCCCTCGCTCCCTCACATTGAAGAATTAACACACAATTTGCGTCTATATGAAATACTCTGGATTCCCTGCATTGTCCTTCTAAATCGAGATACGTTTCTACGGAAACGATAGGATTTTCTTTGGGGTTCCGAGTATCTCTTTTCCCATGCATTATTCCTCCTTTACTGCATCCCTCGCTAACTCACATTGACGAATTAACACACAATTTGCGTCCATATGAAATACTCTGGATTCCCTGCATTGTCCTTCTAAATCGAGATACGTTTCTACGGAAACGATAGGATTTTCTTTGGGGTCCCGAGTATCTCTTTTCCGATGCTTTGTTCCTCCTTTACTGCATCCCTCGCTCCCTCACATTGACGAATTAACACACAATTTGCGTCCATATGAAATACTCTGGATTCCCTGCATTGTCCTTCTAAATCGAGATACATTTCTACGGAAACGATAGGATAGTCTTTGGGGTTCCGAGAACCTCTTTTCCGATGCATTATTCCTCATTTACTGCATCCCTCGCTCCCTCACATTGATGAATTAACACACAATTTGCGTCCATATGAAATACTGTGGATTCCCTTCATTCTCCTTCTAAATCGAGATACGTTTCTACGGAAACGATAGAATTTTCTTTGGGGTTCCGAGTATCTATTTTCCGATGTATTATTCCTCCTTTACTGCATCCCTCGCTCCCTCACAATGACGAATTAACACACAATTTGCGTCCATATGAAATACTCTGTATTCCTTGCATTGTCCTTCTAAATCGAGATACGTTTCTACGGAAACGATAGGATTTTCTGTGGGGTTCCGAGTATCTCTTTTCCGATGCATTATTCCTCCTTTACTGCATCCCTCGCTCCCTCACATTGCCGAATTAACACACAATTTGCGTCCATATGAAATACTCTGGGTTCCCTGCATTATCTTTCTAAAACGAGATACGTTTCTACGGAAACGATAGGATTTTCTTTTGGGAGTCGAGTATCTCTTTTCCGATGCATTATTCCTCCTTTACTGCATCTATTCCTCCTTTACCGCATCCCTCGCTCCCTCACATTGACGAATTAACACACAATTTGCGTCCATATGATATACTCCGGATTCCCTGCATTGTCCTTCTATATCGAGATACGTTTCTACGGAAACGAAAGGATTTTCTTTGGGGTTCCGAGTATCGCTTTTCCGATTCATTATTCATCCTTTACTGCATCCCTCGCACCCTCACATTGACGAATTAACACACAATTTGCGTGCATATGAAATACTTTGGATCCCCTGCATTGTCCTTCTAAATCGAGATACGTTTCTACGGAAACGATAGGATTTTCTTTGGGGTTCCGAGAATCTCTTTTCCGATGCATTATTCCTCCTTTAATGCATCCCTCGCTCCCTCACATTGATGAATTAACACACAATTTGCATCCATATGAAATACTCTGGATTCCCTGCATTGTCCTTCTAAATCGAGACACGGTTTTACGGATAAGATAGGATTTTCTTTGGGGTTAAGAGTATTTCTTTTCCGATGCATTATTCCTCCTTTACTGCATCCCTCGCTCCCTCACATTGACGAATTAACACACAATTTGCGTCCATTTGAAATACTCGGGATTCCCTGCATTGTCCTTCTAAATCGAGATACGTTTCTACGGAAACGATAGGATTTTCTTTGGGGTCCCTAGTATCTCTTTTCCGATGCATTATTCCTCCTTTACTGCATCCCTCGCTCCCTCACATTGACGAATTAACACACAATTTGCGTCCATATGAAATACTCTGGATTCCCTGCATTGTCCTTCTAAATCGGGGTTCGTTTCTACGGAAACGATAGGATTTTCTTTGGGGTTCCGAGTATCTCTTTTCCGATGCATTATTCCTCCTTTACTGCATCCCTCGCTCCCTCACATTGACGAATTAACACACAATTTGCGTCCATATGAAATACTCTGGATTCCCTGCATTGTCCTTCTAAATCGTGATACGTTTCTACGGAAACAATAGGATTTTCTTTGGGGTTCCGAGTATCTCTTTTCCGATGCATTATTCCTCCTTTACTGCATCCCTCGCTCCCTCACGTTGACGAATTAACACACAATTTGCGTCCATATGAAATACTCTGGATTCCCTGCTTTGTCCTTCTTAATCGAGATACGTTTCTACGGAAACGATAGGATTTTCTTTGGGGTTCCATGTATCTCTTTTCCGATACATTATTCCCCCTTTACTGCATCCCTCGCTCCCTCACATTGACCAATTAACACACAATTTGCGTCCATATGAAATACTCTGGATTCCCTACATTGTCCTTCTAAATCGAGATATGTTTCTACGGAAACGATAGGATTTTCTTATGGGTTCCGAGTATCTTTTTTCTGATGCATTATTCCTCCTTTACTGCATAACTCGCTCCCTCACATTGAAGAATTAACACACAATTTGCGTCCATATGAAATACTCTGTATTCTCTGCATTGTCCTTCTAAATCGAGACACGTTTCTACGGATAAGATAGGATTTTCTTTGGGGTTAAGAGTATCTCTTTTCCGATGCATTATTCCTCCTTTACTGCATTCCTCGCTCCCTCACATTGACGAATTAATACACAATTTGTGTCCATATGAAATATTCTTGATTCCCTGCATTGTCCTTCTAAATCGAGATACGTTTCTACGGAAACGATAGGATTTTCTTTGGGGTTCCGAGTATCTCTTTTCCGATGCATTATTCCTCCTTTACTGCATCCCTCGCTCCCTCACATTGAAGAATTAACACACAATTTGCGTCTATATGAAATACTCTGGATTCCCTGCATTGTCCTTCTAAATCGAGATACGTTTCTACGGAAACGATAGGATTTTCTTTGGGGTTCCGAGTATCTCTTTTCCGATGCATTATTCCTCCTTTACTGCATCCCTCGCTAACTCACATTGACGAATTAACACACAATTTGCGTCCATATGAAATACTCTGGATTCCCTGCATTGTCCTTCTAAATCGAGATACGTTTCTACGGAAACGATAGGATTTTCTTTGGGGTCCCGAGTATCTCTTTTCCGATGCATTATTCCTCCTTTACTGCATCCCTCGCTCCCTCACATTGACGAATTAACACACAATTTGCGTCCATATGAAATACTCTGGATTCCCTGCATTGTCCTTCTAAATCGAGATACATTTCTACGGAAACGATAGGATAGTCTTTGGGGTTCCGAGAACCTCTTTTCCGATGCATTATTCCTCATTTACTGCATCCCTCGCTCCCTCACATTGATGAATTAACACACAATTTGCGTCCATATGAAATACTGTGGATTCCCTTCATTCTCCTTCTAAATCGAGATACGTTTCTACGGAAACGATAGAATTTTCTTTGGGGTTCCGAGTATCTATTTTCCGATGTATTATTCCTCCTTTACTGCATCCCTCGCTCCCTCACAATGACGAATTAACACACAATTTGCGTCCATATGAAATACTCTGTATTCCTTGCATTGTCCTTCTAAATCGAGATACGTTTCTACGGAAACGATAGGATTTTCTGAGGGGTTCCGAGTATCTCTTTTCCGATGCATTATTCCTCCTTTACTGCATCCCTCGCTCCCTCACATTGCCGAATTAACACACAATTTGCGTCCATATGAAATACTCTGGGTTCCCTGCATTATCTTTCTAAAACGAGATACGTTTCTACGGAAACGATAGGATTTTCTTTTGGGAGTCGAGTATCTCTTTTCCGATGCATTATTCCTCCTTTACTGCATCTATTCCTCCTTTACCGCATCCCTCGCTCCCTCACATTGACGAATTAACACACAATTTGCGTCCATATGATATACTCCGGATTCCCTGCATTGTCCTTCTATATCGAGATACGTTTCTACGGAAACGAAAGGATTTTCTTTGGGGTTCCGAGTATCGCTTTTCCGATTCATTATTCATCCTTTACTGCATCCCTCGCACCCTCACATTGACGAATTAACACACAATTTGCGTGCATATGAAATACTTTGGATCCCCTGCATTCTCCTTCTAAATCGAGATACGTTTCTACGGAAACGATAGGATTTTCTTTGGGGTTCCGAGAATCTCTTTTCCGATGCATTATTCCTCCTTTAATGCATCCCTCGCTCCCTCACATTGATGAATTAACACACAATTTGCATCCATATGAAATACTCTGGATTCCCTGCATTGTCCTTCTAAATCGGGATTCGTTTCTACGGAAACGATAGGATTTTCTTTGGGGTTCCGAGTATCTCTTTTCCGATGCATTATTCCTCCTTTACTGCATCCCTCGCTCCCTCACATTGACGAATTAACACACAATTTGCGTCCATATGAAATACTCTGTATTCCTTGCATTGTCCTTCTAAATCGAGATACGTTTCTACGGAAGCGATAGGATTTTCTGTGGGGTTCCGAGTATCTCTTTTCCGATGCATTATTCCTCCTTTACTGCATCCCTCGCTCCCTCACATTGCCGAATTAACACACAATTTGCGTCCATATGAAATACTCTGGGTTCCCTGCATTATCTTTCTAAAACGAGATACGTTTCTACGGAAACGATAGGATTTTCTTTTGGGAGTCGAGTATCTCTTTTCCGATGCATTATTCCTCCTTTACTGCATCTATTCCTCCTTTACCGCATCCCTTGCTCCCTCACATTGACGAATTAACACACAATTTGCGTGCATATGAAATACTTTGGATCCCCTGCATTGTCCTTCTAAATCGAGATACGTTTCTACGGAAACGATAGGATTTTCTTTGGGGTTCCGAGAATCTCTTTTCCGATGCATTATTCCTCCTTTACTGCATCCCTCGCTCCCTCACATTGATGAATTAACACACAATTTGCGTCCATATGAAGTACTCTGGATTCCCTGCATTGTCCTTCTAAATCGGGATTCGTTTCTACGGAAACGATAGGATTTTCTTTGGGGTTCCAAGTATCTCTTTTCCGATGCATTATTCCTCCTTTACTGCATCCCTCGCTCCCTCACATTGCCGAATTAACACACAAATAGCGTCCATATGAAATACTCTGGGTTCCCTGCATTATCTTTCTAAAACGATATACGTTTCTACGGAAACGATAGGATTTTCTTTGGGGTTCCGATTATCTCTTTTCCGATGCATTATTCCTCCTTTACTGCATCCCTCGCTAACTCACATTGACGAATTAACACACAATTTGCGTCCATATGAAATACTCTGGATTCCCTGCATTGTCCTTCTAAATCGAGATACGTTTCTACGGAAACGATAGGATTTTCTTTGGGGTCCCGAGTATCTCTTTTCCGATGCATTATTCCTCCTTTACTGCATCCCTCGCTCCCTCACATTGACGAATTAACACACAATTTGCGTCCATATGAAATACTCTGGATTCCCTGCATTGTCCTTCTAAATCGAGATACATTTCTACGGAAACGATAGGATAGTCTTTGGGGTTCCGAGAACCTCTTTTCCGATGCATTATTCCTCATTTACTGCATCCCTCGCTCCCTCACATTGATGAATTAACACACAATTTGCGTCCATATGAAATACTGTGGATTCCCTTCATTCTCCTTCTAAATCGAGATACGTTTCTACGGAAACGATAGAATTTTCTTTGGGGTTCCGAGTATCTATTTTCCGATGTATTATTCCTCCTTTACTGCATCCCTCGCTCCCTCACAATGACGAATTAACACACAATTTGCGTCCATATGAAATACTCTGTATTCCTTGCATTGTCCTTCTAAATCGAGATACGTTTCTACGGAAACGATAGGATTTTCTGTGGGGTTCCGAGTATCTCTTTTCCAATGCATTATTCCTCCTTTACTGCATCCCTCGCTCCCTCACATTGCCGAATTAACACACAATTTGCGTCCATATGAAATACTCTGGGTTCCCTGCATTATCTTTCTAAAACGAGATACGTTTCTACGGAAACGAGAGGGTTTCTTTTGGGAGTCGAGTATCTCTTTTCCGATGCATTATTCCTCCTTTACTGCATCTATTCCTCCTTTACCGCATCCCACGCTCCCTCACATTGACGAATTAACACACAATTTGCGTCCATATGATATACTCCGGATTCCCTGCATTGTCCTTCTATATCGAGATACGTTTCTACGGAAACGAAAGGATTTTCTTTGGGGTTCCGAGTATCGCTTTTCCGATTCATTATTCATCCTTTACTGCATCCCTCGCACCCTCACATTGACGAATTAACACACAATTTGCGTGCATATGAAATACTTTGGATCCCCTGCATTGTCCTTCTAAATCGAGATACGTTTCTACGGAAACGATAGGATTTTCTTTGGGGTTCCGAGAATCTCTTTTCCGATGCATTATTCCTCCTTTAATGCATCCCTCGCTCCCTCACATTGATGAATTAACACACAATTTGCGTCCATATGAAATACTCTGGATTCCCTGCATTGTCCTTCTAAATCGGGATTCGTTTCTACGGAAACGATAGGATTTTCTTTGGGGTTCCGAGTATCTCTTTTCCGATGCATTATTCCTCCTTTACTGCATCCCTCGCTCCCTCACATTGACGAATTAACACACAATTTGCGTCCATATGAAATACTCTGTATTCCTTGCATTGTCCTTCTAAATCGAGATACGTTTCTACGGAAACGATAGGATTTTCTGTGGGGTTCCGAGTATCTCTTTTCCGATGCATTATTCCTCCTTTACTGCATCCCTCGCTCCCTCACATTGCCGAATTAACACACAATTTGCGTCCATATGAAATACTCTGGGTTCCCTGCATTATCTTTCTAAAACGAGATACGTTTCTACGGAAACGATAGGATTTTCTTTTGGGAGTCGAGTATCTCTTTTCCGATGCATTATTCCTCCTTTACTGCATCTATTCCTCCTTTACCGCATCCCTCGCTCCCTCACATTGACGAATTAACACTCAATTTGCGTCCATATGTTATACTCCGGATTCCCTGCATTGTCCTTCTATATCGAGATACGTTTCTACGGAAACGAAAGGATTTTCTTTGGGGTTCCGAGTATCGCTTTTCCGATTCATTATTCATCCTTTACTGCATCCCTCGCTCCCTCACATTGACGAATTAACACACATTTTGCGTGCATATGAAATACTTTGGATCCCCTGCATTGTCCTTCTAAATCGAGATACGTTTCTACGGAAACGATACGATTTTCTTTGGGGTTCCGAGAATCTCTTTTCCGATGCATTATTCCTCCTTTACTGCATCCCTCGCTCCCTCACATTGATGAATTAACACACAATTTGCGTCCATATGAAGTACTCTGGATTCCCTGCATTGTCCTTCTAAATCGGGATTCGTTTCTACGGAAACGATAGGATTTTCTTTGGGGTTCCAAGTATCTCTTTTCCGATGCATTATTCCTCCTTTACTGCATGCCTCGCTCCCTCACATTGCCGAATTAACACACAAATAGCGTCCATATGAAATACTCTGGGTTCCCTGCATTATCTTTCTGAAATGATATACGTTTCTACGGAAACGATAGGATTTTCTTTTGGGAGCCGAGTATCTCTTTTCCGATGCATTATTCCTCCTTTACTGCATCCCTCGCTCCCTCACATTGACGAATTAACACACAATTTGCGTCCATATGAAATACTCTGGATTCCCTGCATTGTCCTTCTAAATCGAGATACGTTTCTACAGAAACGATAGGATTTTCTTTGGGGTTCCGAGTATCTCTTTTCTGATGCATTATTCCTACTTTACTGCATCCCTCGCTCCCTCACATTGACGTATTAACACACAATTTGCGTCCATATGAAATACTCTGGATTATCTGCATTGTCCTTCTAAATCAAGATACGTTTCTACGGAAACGATAGGATTTTCTTTGGGGTTCCGAGTATCTCTTTTCCGATGCATTATTCCTCCTTTACTGCATCCCTCGCTCCCTCACATTGACGAATTAAAACACAATTTGCGTCCATATGAAATACTCACGATTCCCTGCATTGTCCTTCTAAATCGTGATACGTTTCTACGGAAACGATAGGATTTTCTTTGTTGTTCCGCGTATCTCTTTTCCGATGCATTATTCCTCCTTTACTGCATCCCTCGCTCCCTCACATTGACGAATTAACACACAATTTGCGTCCATATGAAATACTCTGGATTCCCTGCATTGTCCTTCTAAATCGAGATACGTTTCTACGGAAACGATAGGATTTTCTTTGGGGTTCCGAGTATCTCTTTTCCGATGCATTATTCCTCCTTTACTGCATCCCTCGCTCCCTCACATTGGCGAATTAACACACAATTTGCGTCCATATGAAATTCTCTGGATTCCCTGCATTGTCCTTCTAAATCGAGATACGTTTCTACGGAAACGATAGGATTTTCTTTGGGGTTCCGAGTATCTCTTTTCCGATGCATTATTCCTCCTTTACTGCATCCCTCGCTCCCTCACATTGACGAATTAACACACAATTTGCGTCCATATGAAATACTCTGGATTCCTTGCAATGTCCTTCTAAATCGAGATACGTTTCTACGGAAACGACAGGATTTTCTTTGGGGTTCCGAGTATCTCTTTTCCGATGCATTATTCCTCCTTTACTGCATCCCTCGCTCCCTCACATTGCCGAATTAACATACAATTTGCGTCCATATGAAATACTCTGGGTTCCTTGCATTATCTTTCTAAAACGAGATACGTTTCTACGGAAACGATAGGATTTTCTTTTGGGAGTCGAGTATCTCTTTTCCGATGCATTATTCCTCCTTTACTGCATCCCTCGCTCCCTCACATTGACGAATTAACACACAATTTGCGTCCATATGAAATACTCTGGATTCCCTGCATTGTCCTTCTAAATCGAGATACGTTTCTACGGATAAGATAGGATTTCCTTTGGGGTTAAGAGTATCTCTTTTCCGATGCATTATTCCTCCTTTACTGCATTCGTCGCTCCCTCACATTGACGAATTAACACACAATTTGTGTCCATATGAAATACTCTGGATTCCCTGCATTGTCCTTCTAAATCGGGATACGTTTCTACGGAAACGATAGGATTTTCTTTGGGGTTCCGAGTATCTCTTTTCCGATGCATTATTCCTCCTTTACTGCATTCCTCGCTCCCTCACATTGAAGAATTAACACACAATTTGCGTCTATATGAAATACTCTGGATTCCCTGCATTGTCCTTCTAAATCGAGGTACGTTTCTACGGAAACGGTAGGATTTTCCTTGGGGTTCCGGGTATCTCTTTTCCGATGCATTATTCCTCCTTTACTGCATCCCTCGCTATCTCACATTGACGAATTAACACACAATTTGCGTCCATATGAAATACTCTGGATTCCCTGCATTGTCCTTCTAAATCGAGATACGTTTCTACGGAAACGATAGGATTTTCTTTGGGGTTCCGAGTATCTCTTTTCCGATTAATTATTCCTAATTTACTGCATCCCTCGCTAACTCACATCGACGAATTAACTCACAATTTGCGTCCATATGAAATACTCTGGATTCCCTGCATTGTCCTTCTAAATCGAGATACGTTTCTACGGAAACGATAGGATTTTCTTTGGGGTTCCGAGTATCTCTTTTCCGATGTCTTATTCCTCCTTTACTGCATCCCTCGCTCCCTCACATTGACGAATTAACACACAATTTGCGTCCATATGAAATACTCTGGATTCCCTGCATTGTCCTCCTAAATCGAGATACGTTTCTACGGAAACGATAGGATTTTCTTTGGGGTTCCGGGTATCTCTTTTCCGATGCATTATTCCTCCTTTACTGCATCCCTCGCTCCCTCACATTGACCAATTAACACACAATTTGCGTCTATGTGAAATACTCTGGATTCCCTGCATTGTCCTTCTAAATCGAGATACGTTTCTACGGAAACGATAGGATTTTCTTTGGGGTACCGAGTATCTCTTTTCCGATGCATTATTCCTCCTTTACTGCATCCCTCGCTCCCTCACATTGCCGAATTAACACACAAATTGCGTCCATATGAAATACTCTGGGTTCCCTGCATTATCTTTCTAAAACGAGATACGTTTCTACGGAAACGATAGGATTTTCTTTTGGGAGTCGAGTATCTCTTTTCCGATGCATTATTCCTCCTTTACTGCATCCCTCGCTCCCTCACATTGACGAATTAACACACAATTTGCGTCCATATGAAATAATCTGGGTTCCCTGCATTGTTCTTCTAAATCGGGATTCGTTTCTACGGAAACGATAGGATTTTCTTTGGGGTTCCGAGTATCTCTTTTCCGATGCATTATTCCTCCTGTACTGCATCCCTCGCTCCCTCACATTGACGAATTAACACACAATTTGCCTCCATATGAAATACTCTGGATTCCCTGCATTGTCCTTCTAAATCGAGATACGTTTCTATGGAAACGATAGGATTTTCTTTGGGGTTCCGAGTATCTCTTTTCCGATGCATTATTCCTCCTTTACTGCATCCCTCGCTCCCTCACATTGACCAATTAACACACGATTTGCGTCCATATGAAATACTCTGGATTCCCTGGATTGTCCTTCTAAATCGAGATATGTTTCTACGGAAACGATAGGATTTTCTTTGGGTTCCCGAGTATCTCTTTTCTGATGCATTATTCCTCCTTTACTGCATACCTCGCTCCCTCACATTGACAAATTAACACACAATTTGGGTCCATATGAAATTCTCTGGATTCCCTGCATTGTCCTTCTAAATCGGGATTCGTTTCTACGGAAACGATAGGATTTTCTTTGGGGTTCCGAGTATCTCTTTTCCGATGCATTATTCCTCCTTTACTGCATCCCTCGCTCCCTCACATTGACGAATTAACACACAATTTGCGTAAATATGAAATACTCTGGATTCCCTGCATTGTCCTTGTAAATCGAGATACGTTTCTATGGAAACGATAGGATTTTCTTTGGGGTTCCGAGTATCTCTTTTCCGATGCATTATTCCTCCTGTACTGCATCCCTCGCTCCCTCACATTGACGAATTAACACACAATTTGCGTCCATATGAAATACTCTGGATTCCCTGCATTGTCCTTCTAAATCGAGATACGTTTCTACGGATAAGATAGGATTTTCTTTGGGGTTCCGAGTATCTCTTTTCCGATGCATTATTCCTCCGTTACTGTATTCCTCGCTCCCTCACATTGACGAATTAACACACAATTTGTGTCCATACGAAATACTCTGGATTCCCTGCATTGTCCTTCTAAATCGAGATACGTTTCTACGGAAACGAGAGGATTTTCTTTGGGGTTCCGAGTATCTCTTTTCCGATGCATTATTCCTCCTTTACTGCATCCCTCACTCCCTCACATTGACGAATTAACACACAATTTGCATCCATATGAAATACTCTGGATTCCCTGCATTGTCCTTCTAAATCGAGATACGTTTCTACGGATAAGATAGGATTTTCTTTGGGGTTAAGAGTATCTCTTTTCCGATGCATTATTCCTCCTTTACTGCATCCCTCGCTCCCTCACATTGACGAATTAACACACAATTTGCGTCCATATGAAATACTCTGGATTCATTGCATTGTCCTTCTAAATAGGGATTCGTTTCTACGGAAACGACAGGATTTTCTTTGGGGTTCCGAGTATCTCTTTTCCGATGCATTATTCCTCATTTACTGCATCTCTCGCTCCCTGACTTTGCCAAATTAACACACAATTTGCGTCCATATGAAATACTCTGGATTCCCTGCATTGTCCTTCTGAATCGAGATACGTTTCTACGGAAACGATAGGATTTTCTTTGGGGTTCCGCGTATCTCTTTTCCGATGCATTATTCCTCCTTTACTGCATCCCTCGCTTCCTCACATTGACGAATTAACACACAATTTGCGTCCATATGAAATACTCTGGATTCCCTGCATTGTCCTTCTAAATCGAGATACGTTTCTACGGAAACGATAGAATTTTCTTTTGGGAGTCGAGTATCTCTTTTCCGATGCATTAATCCTCCTTTACTGCATGTATTCCACCTTTACTGCATCCCTCGCTCCCTCACATTGACGAATTAACACACAATTTGCGTCCATATGATATACTCCGGATTCCCTGAATTGTCCTTCTATATCGAGATACGTTTCTACGGAAACGATAGGATTTTCTTTGGGGTTCCGAGTATCTCTTTTCCGATGCATTATTCCTCCTTTACTGCATCCCTCGCTAACTCACATTGACGAATTAACAAACAATTTGCGTCCATATGAAATACTCTGGATTCCCTACATTGACCTTCTAAATCGAGATACGTTTCTACGGAAACGATAATATTTTCTTTGGGGTTCCGAGTATCTCTTTTCCGATGCATTATTCCTCATTTACTGCATCCCTCGCTAACTTACATTGACGAACTAACTCACAATTTGCGTCCATATGAAATACTCTGGAGTCCCTGCATTGTCCTTCTAAATCGAGATACGTTTCTACGGAAACGATAGGATTTTCTTTGGGGTTCCGAGTATCTCTTTTCCGATGCATTTTTCCTCCTTTACTGCATCCCTCGCTCCCTCACATTGACGAATTAACGCACAATTTGCGTCCATATGAAATACTCTGGATTTATTGCATTATCCTTCTAAATAGGGATTAGTTTCTACGGAAACGACAGGATTTTCTTTGGGGTTCCGAGTATCTTTTTTCCGATGCATTATTCCTCCTTTACTGCATCTCTCGCTCCCCGACATTGCCAAATTAACGCACAAATTGCGTCCATATGATATACTCTGGATTCCCTGCATTGTCCTTCTAAATCGAGATACGTTTCTACTGAAACGATAGGATTTTCTTTGGGGTTCCGAGTATCTCTTTTCCGATGCATTATTCCTCCTTTACTGCATCCCTCGCTCCCTCACATTGACGAATTAACACACAATTTGCGTCCATGTGAAATACTCAGGATTCCCTGCATTGTCCTCCTAAATCGAGATACGTTTCTACGGAAACGATAGGATTTTCTTTGGGGTTCCGAGTATCTCTTTTCCGATGCATTATTCCTCCTTTACTGCATCACTCGCTCCCTCACATTGACGAATTAACACACAATTTGCGTCCATATGAAATACTCTGGATTCCCTGCATTGTCCTTCTAAATCGAGATACGTTCCTACGGAAACGATAGGATTTTCTTTGGGGTTCCGAGTATCTCTTTTCCGATGCATTATTCCTCCTTTACTGCATCCCTCGCTCCCTCACATTGACGAATTAACACACAATTTGCATCCATATGAAATACTCTGGATTCCCTGCATTGTCCTTCTAAATCGAGATACGTTTCTACGGATAAGACAGGATTTTCTTTGGGGTTAAGAGTATCTCTTTTCCGATGCATTATTCCTCCTTTACTGCATCCCTCGCTCCCTCACATTGACGAATTAACACACAATTTGCGTCCATATGAAATACTCTGGATTCCCTGCATTGTCCTTCTAAATCGAGATACGTTTCTACGGATAAGATAGGATTTTCATTGGGGTTCCGAGTATCTCTTTTCCGATGCATTATTCCTCCGTTACTGTATTCCTCGCTCCCTCACATTGACGAATTAACACACAATTTGTGTCCATACGAAATACTCTGGATTCCCTGCATTGTCCTTCTAAATCGAGATACGTTTCTACAGAAACGAGAGGATTTTCTTTGGGGTTCCGAGTATCTCTTTTCCGATGCATTATTCCTCCTTTACTGCATCCCTCGCTCCCTCACATTGACGAATTCACACACAATTTGCATCCATATGAAATACTCTGGATTCCCTGCATTGTCCTTCTAAATCGAGATACGTTTCTACGGATAAGATAGGATTTTCTTTGGGGTTAAGAGTATCTCTTTTCCGATGCATTATTCCTCCTTTACTGCATCCCTCGCTCCCTCACATTGACGAATTAACACACAATTTGCGTCCATATGAAATACTCTGGATTCCCTGCATTGTCCTTCTAAATCGAGATACGTTTCTACGGAAACGATAGGATTTTCTTTGGGGTTCCGAGTATCTCTTTTCCGATGCATTATTCCTCCTTTACTGCATCCCTCGCTCCCTCACATTGCCGAATTAACACACAAAATGCGTCCATATGAAATACTCTGGGTTCCCTGCATTATCTTTCTAAAACGAGATACGTTTCTACGGAAACGATAGGATTTTCTTTTGGGAGTCGAGTATCTCTTTTCCGATGCATTATTCCTCCTTTACTGCATCCCTCGCTCCCTCACATTGACGAATTAACACACAATTTGCGTCCATATGAAATAATCTGGGTTCCCTGCATTGTCCTTCTAAATCGGGATTCGTTTCTACGGAAACGATAGGATTTTCTTTGGGGTTCCGAGTATCTCTTTTCCGATGCATTATTCCTCCTGTACTGCATCCCTCGCTCCCTCACATTGACGAATTAACACACAATTTGCCTCCATATGAAATACTCTGGATTCCCTGCATTGTCCTTCTAAATCGAGATACGTTTCTATGGAAACGATAGGATTTTCTTTGGGGTTCCGAGTATCTCTTTTCCGATGCATTATTCCTCCTTTACTGTATTCCTCGCTCCCTCACATTGACGAATTAACACACAATTTGTGTCCATACGAAATACTCTGGATTCCCTTAATTGTCCTTCTAAATCGAGATACGTTTCTACGGAAACGAGAGGATTTTCTTTGGGGTTCCGAGTATCTCTTTTCCGATGCATTATTCCTCCTTTACTGCATCCCTCGCTCCCTCACATTGACGAATTAACACACAATTTGCATCCATATGAAATACTCTGGATTCCCTGCATTGTCCTTCTAAATCGAGATACGTTTCTACGGATAAGATAGGATTTTCTTTGGGGTTAAGAGTATCTCTTTTCCGATGCATTATTCCTCCTTTACTGCATCCCTCGCTCCCTCACATTGACGAATTAACACACAATTTGCGTCCATATGAAATACTCTGGATTCATTGCATTGTCCTTCTAAATAGGGATTCGTTTCTACGGAAACGACAGGATTTTCTTTGGGGTTCCGAGTATCTCTTTTCCGATGCATTATTCCTCATTTACTGCATCTCTCGCTCCCTGACATTGCCAAATTAACACACAATTTGCGTCCATATGAAATACTCTGGATTCCCTGCATTGTCCTTCTGAATCGAGATACGTTTCTACGGAAACGATAGGATTTTCTTTGGGGTTCCGCGTATCTCTTTTCCGATGCATTATTCCTCCTTTACTGCATCCCTCGCTTCCTCACATTGACGAATTAACACACAATTTGCGTCCATATGAAATACTCTGGATTCCCTGCATTGTCCTTCTAAATCGAGATACATTTCTACGGAAACGATAGAATTTTCTTTTGGGAGTCGAGTATCTCTTTTCCGATGCATTAATCCTCCTTTACTGCATGTATTCCACCTTTACTGCATCCCTCGCTCCCTCACATTGACGAATTAACACACAATTTGCGTCCATATGATATACTCCGGATTCCCTGAATTGTCCTTCTATATCGAGATACGTTTCTACGGAAACGATAGGATTTTCTTTGGGGTTCCGAGTATCTCTTTTCCGATGCATTATTCCTCCTTTACTGCATCCCTCGCTAACTCACATTGACGAATTAACAAACAATTTGCGTCCATATGAAATACTCTGGATTCCCTACATTGACCTTCTAAATCGAGATACGTTTCTACGGAAACGATAATATTTTCTTTGGGGTTCCGAGTATCTCTTTTCCGATGCATTATTCCTCATTTACTGCATCCCTCGCTAACTTACATTGACGAACTAACTCACAATTTGCGTCCATATGAAATACTCTGGAGTCCCTGCATTGTCCTTCTAAATCGAGATACGTTTCTACGGAAACGATAGGATTTTCTTTGGGGTTCCGAGTATCTCTTTTCCGATGCATTTTTCCTCCTTTACTGCATCCCTCGCTCCCTCACATTGACGAATTAACGCACAATTTGCGTCCATATGAAATACTCTGTATTCATTGCATTATCCTTCTAAATAGGGATTCGTTTCTACCGAAACGACAGGATTTTCTTTGGGGTTCCGAGTATCTTTTTTCCGATGCATTATTCCTCCTTTACTGCATCTCTCGCTCCCCGACATTGCCAAATTAACGCACAAATTGCGTCCATATGATATACTCTGGATTCCCTGCATTGTCCTTCTAAATCGAGATACGTTTCTACTGAAACGATAGGATTTTCTTTGGGGTTCCGAGTATCTCTTTTCCGATGCATTATTCCTCCTTTACTGCATCCCTCGCTCCCTCACATTGACGAATTAACACACAATTTGCGTCCATGTGAAATACTCAGGATTCCCTGCATTGTCCTCCTAAATCGAGATACGTTTCTACGGAAACGATAGGATTTTCTTTGGGGTTCCGAGTATCTCTTTTCCGATGCATTATTCCTCCTTTACTGCATCACTCGCACCCTCACATTGACGAATTAACACACAATTTGCGTCCATATGAAATACTCTGGATTCCCTGCATTGTCCTTCTAAATCGAGATACGTTCCTACGGAAACGATAGAATTTTCTTTTGGGAGTCGAGTATCTCTTTTCCGATGCATTAATCCTCCTTTACTGCATGTATTCCACCTTTACTGCATCCCTCGCTCCCTCACATGGACGAATTAACACACAATTTGCGTCCATATGATATACTCCGGATTCCCTGAATTGTCCTTCTATATCGAGATACGTTTCTACGGAAACGATAGGATTTTCTTTGGGGTTCCGAGAATCTCTTTTCCGATGCATTATTCCTCCTTTACTGCATCCCTCGCTCCCTCACATTGAAGAATTAACGCACAATTTGCGTCTATATGAAATACTCTGGATTCCCTGCATTGTCCTTCTAAATCGAGATACGTTTCTATGGAAACGGTAGGATTTCCCTGGGGTTCCGAGTATCTCTTTTCCGATGCATTATTCCTCCTTTACTGCATCACTCGCACCCTCACATTGACGAATTAACACACAATTTGCGTCCATATGAAATACTCTGGATTCCCTGCATTGTCCTTCTAAATCGAGATACGTTCCTACGGAAACGATAGGATTTTCTTTGGGGTTCCGAGTATCTCTTTTCCGATGCATTATTCCTCCTTTACTGCATCCCTCGCTCCCTCACATTGACGAATTAACACACAATTTGCATCGATATGAAATACTCTGGATTCCCTGCATTGTCCTTCTAAATCGAGATACGTTTCTACGGATAAGATAGGATTTTCTTTGGGGTTAGGAGTATCTCTTTTCCGATGCATTATTCCTCCTTTACTGCATCCCTCGCTCCCTCACATTGACGAATTAACACACAATTTGCGTCCATATGAAATACTCTGGATTCATTGCATTGTCCCTCTAAATAGGGATTCGTTTCTACGGAAACGACAGGATTTTCTTTGGGGTTCCGAGTATCTCTTTTCCGATGCATTATTCCTCCTTTACTGCATCTCTCGCTCCCTGACTTTGCCAAATTAACACACAATTTGCGTCCATATGAAATACTCTGGATTCCCTGCATTGTCCTTCTGAATCGAGAAACGTTTCCACGGAAACGATAGGATTTTCTTTGGGGTTCCGCGTATCTCTTTTCCGATGCATTATCCCTCCTTTACTGCATCCCTCGCTTCCTCACATTGACGAATTAACACACAATTTGCGTCCAAATGAAATACTCTGGATTCCCTGCATTGTCCTTCTAAATCGAGATGCGTTTCTACGGAAACGATAGAATTTTCTTTTGGGAGTCGAGTATCTCTTTTCCGATGCATTAATCCTCCTTTACTGCATGTATTCCACCTTTACTGCATCCCTCGCTCCCTCACATTGACGAATTAACACACAATTTGCGTCCATATGATATACTCCGGATTCCCTGAATTGTCCTTCTATATCGAGATACGTTTCTACGGAAACGATAGGATTTTCTTTGGGGTTCCGAGAATCTCTTTTCCGATGCATTATTCCTCCTTTACTGCATCCCTCGCTCCCTCACATTGAAGAATTAACGCACAATTTGCGTCTATATGAAATACTCTGGATTCCCTGCATTGTCCTTCTAAATCGAGATACGTTTCTATGGAAACGGTAGGATTTCCCTGGGGTTCCGAGTATCTCTTTTCCGATGCATTATTCCTCCTTTACTGCATCACTCGCACCCTCACATTGACGAATTAACACACAATTTGCGTCCATATGAAATACTCTGGATTCCCTGCATTGTCCTTCTAAATCGAGATACGTTCCTACGGAAACGATAGGATTTTCTTTGGGGTTCCGAGTATCTCTTTTCCGATGCATTATTCCTCCTTTACTGCATCCCTCGCTCCCTCACATTGACGAATTAACACACAATTTGCATCGATATGAAATACTCTGGATTCCCTGCATTGTCCTTCTAAATCGAGATACGTTTCTACGGATAAGATAGGATTTTCTTTGGGGTTAGGAGTATCTCTTTTCCGATGCATTATTCCTCCTTTACTGCATCCCTCGCTCCCTCACATTGACGAATTAACACACAATTTGCGTCCATATGAAATACTCTGGATTCCCTGCATTGTCCTTCTAAATCGAGATACGTTTCTACGGATAAGATAGGATTTTCTTTGGGGTTCCGAGTATCTCTTTTCCGATGCATTATTCCTCCGTTACTGTATTCCTCGCTCCCTCACATTGACGAATTAACACACAATTTGTGTCCATACGAAATACTCTGGATTCCCTGCATTGTTCTTCTAAATCGAGATACGTTTCTACGGAAACGAGAGGATTTTCTTTGGGGTTCCGAGTATCTCTTTTCCGATGCATTATTCCTCCTTTACTGCATCCCTCGCTCCCTCACATTGACGAATTAACACACAATTTGCATCCATATGAAATACTCTGGATTCCCTGCATTGTCCTTCTAAATCGAGATACGTTTCTACGGATAAGATAGGATTTTCTTTGGGGTTAAGAGTATCTGTTTTCCGATGCATTATTCCTCCTTTACTGCATCCCTCGCTCCCTCACATTGACGAATTAACACACAATTTGCGTCCATATGAAATACTCTGGATTCATTGCATTGTCCCTCTAAATAGGGATTCGTTTCTACGGAAACGACAGGATTTTCTTTGGGGTTCCGAGTATCTCTTTTCCGATGCATTATTCCTCCTTTACTGCATCTCTCGCTCCCTGACTTTGCCAAATTAACACACAATTTGCGTCCATATGAAATACTCTGGATTCCCTGCATTGTCCTTCTGAATCGAGATACGTTTCCACGGAAACGATAGGATTTTCTTTGGGGTTCCGCGTATCTCTTTTCCGATGCATTATTCCTCCTTTACTGCATCCCTCGCTTCCTCACATTGACGAATTAACACACAATTTGCGTCCATATGAAATACTCTGGATTCCCTGCATTGTCCTTCTAAATCGAGATGCGTTTCTACGGAAACGATAGAATTTTCTTTTGGGAGTCGAGTATCTCTTTTCCGATGCATTAATCCTCCTTTACTGCATGTATTCCACCTTTACTGCATCCCTCGCTCCCTCACATTGACGAATTAACACACAATTTGCGTCCATATGATATACTCCGGATTCCCTGAATTGTCCTTCTATATCGAGATACGTTTCTACGGAAACGATAGGATTTTCTTTGGGGTTCCGAGAATCTCTTTTCCGATGCATTATTCCTCCTTTACTGCATCCCTCGCTCCCTCACATTGAAGAATTAACGCACAATTTGCGTCTATATGAAATACTCTGGATTCCCTGCATTGTCCTTCTAAATCGAGATACGTTTCTATGGAAACGGTAGGATTTCCCTGGGGTTCCGAGTATCTCTTTTCCGATGCATTATTCCTCCTTTACTGCATCCCTCGCGCCCTCACATTGAAGAATTAACACACAATTTGCGTCCATATGAAATACTCTGGATTCATTGCATTGTCCTTCTAAATAGGGATTCGTTTCTACGGAAACGACAGGATTTTCTTTGGGGTTCCGAGTATCTCTTTTCCGATGCATTATTCCTCATTTACTGCATCTCTCGCTCCCTGACTTTGCCAAATTAACACACAATTTGCGTCCATATGAAATACTCTGGATTCCCTGCATTGTCCTTCTGAATCGAGATACGTTTCTACGGAAACGATAGGATTTTCTTTGGGGTTCCGCGTATCTCTTTTCCGATGCATTATTCCTTCTTTACTGCTTCCCTCGCTTCCTCACATTGACGAATTAACACACAATTTGCGTCCATATGAAATACTCTGGATTCCCTGCATTGTCCTTCTAAATCTAGATACGTTTCTACGGAAACGATTGAATTTTCTTTTGGGAGTCGAGTATCTCTTTTCCGATGCATTAATCCTCCTTTACTGCATGTATTCCACCTTTACTGCATCCCTCGCTCCCTCACATTGACGAATTAACACACAATTTGCGTCCATATGATATACTCCGGATTCCCTGAATTGTCCTTCTATATCGAGATACGTTTCTACGGAAACGATAGGATTTTCTTTGGGGTTCCGAGTATCTCCTTTCCGATGCATTATTCCTCCTTTACTGCATCCCTCGCTAACTCACATTGACGAATTAACAAACAATTTGCGTCCATATGAAATACTCTGGATTCCCTACATTGACCTTCTAAATCGAGATACGTTTCTACGGAAACGATAATATTTTCTTTGGGGTTCCGAGTATCTCTTTTCCGATGCATTATTCCTCATTTACTGCATCCCTCGCTAACTTACATTGACGAACTAACTCACAATTTACGTCCATATGAAATACTCTGGAGTCCCTGCATTGTCCTTCTAAATCGAGATACGTTTCTACGGAAACGATAGGATTTTCTTTGGGGTTCCGAGTATTAATTTTCCGATGCATTTTTCCTCCTTTACTGCATCCCTCGCTCCCTCACATTGACGAATTAACGCACAATTTGCGTCCATATGAAATACTCTGGATTCATTGCATTATCCTTCTAAATAGGGATTCGTTTCTACGGAAACGACAGGATTTTCTTTGGGGTTCCGAGTATCTTTTTTCCGATGCATTATTCCTCCTTTACTGCAGCTCTCGCTCCCCGACATTGCCAAATTAACACACAAATTGCGTCCATATGATATACTCTGGATTCCCTGCATTGTCCTTCTAAATCGAGATACGTTTCTACTGAAACGATAGGATTTTCTTTGGGGTTCCGAGTATCTCTTTTCCGATGCATTATTCCTCCTTTACTGCATCCCTCGCTCCCTCACATTGACGAATTAACACACAATTTGCGTCCATGTGAAATACTCAGGATTCCCTGCATTGTCCTCCTAAATCGAGATACGTTTCTACGGAAACGATAGGATTTTCTTTGGGGTTCCGAGTATCTCTTTTCCGATGCATTATTCCTCCTTTACTGCATCACTCGCTCCCTCACATTGACGAATTAACACACAATTTGCGTCCATATGAAATACTCTGGATTCCCTGCATTGTCCTTCTAAATCGAGATACGTTCCTACGGAAACGATAGGATTTTCTTTGGGGTTCCGAGTATCTCTTTTCCCATGCATTATTCCTCCTTTACTGCATCCCTCGCTAACTCACATTGACGAATTAACACACAATTTGCGTCCATATGAAATACTTTGGATTCCCTGCATTGTCCTTCTAAATCGAGATATGTTTCTACGGAAACGATAGGATTTTCTTTGGGGTTCCGAGTATCTCTTTTCCGACGCATTAGTCCTCCTTTACTGCATCCCTCGCTCCCTCACATTAACGTATTAACACACAATTTGCGTCCATATGAAATACTCTGGATTCCCTGCATTGTCCTTCTAAATCGGGATTCGTTTCTACAGAAACGACAGGATTTTCTTTGGGGTTCCGAGTATCTCTTTTCCGATGCATTATTCCTCCTTTACTGCATCCCTCGCTCCCTCACATTGCCGAATTAACACACAAATTGCGTCCATATGAAATACTCTTGGTTCCCTGCATTATCTTTCTAAATCGAGATACGTTTCTACGGAAACGATAGGATTTTCTTTTGGGAGTCCAGTATCTCTATTCCGATGCATTATTCCTCCTTTACTGCTATCCTCACTCCCTCACATTGACGAATTAACACACAATTTGCGTCCATATGAAATACTCTGGATTCCCTGCATTGTCCTTCTAAATCGAGAAACGTTTCTACGGAAACGACAGGATTTTCTTTGGGGTTCCGAGTATCTCTTTTCCGATGCATTATTCCTCCTTTACTGCATCCCTCGCTCCCTCAAATTGACGAATTAACACACAATTTGCGTCCATATGAAATACTCTGGATTCCCTGCATTGTCCTTCTAAATCGAGATACGTTTCTACGGAAACGATAGGATTTTCTTTGGGGTTCCGAGTATCTCTTTTCCGATGCATTATTCCTCCTTTACTGCATCCCTCGCTCCCTCACATTGCCGAATTAACACACAATTTGCGTCCATATGAAATACTCTGGATTCCCTGCATTGTCCTTCTGAATCGAGATACGTTTCTACGGAAACGATAGGATTTTCTTTGGAGTTCCGAATATCTCTTTTCCGATACATTATTCCTCCTTTACTGCATCCCTCGCTCCCTCACATTGACCAATTAACACACAATTTGCGCCCATATGAAATACTTTGGATTCCCTGGATTGTCCTTCTAAATCGAGATATGTTTCTACGGAAACGATAGGATTTTCTTTGGGGTCCCGAGTATCTCTTTTCTGATGCATTATCCTCCTTAACTGCATACCTCGCTCCCTCACATTGACAAATTAACACACAATTTGCGTCCATATGAAATACTCTGGATTCCCTGCATTGTCCTTCTAATCGAGATACGTTTCTACGGATAAGATAGGATTTTCTTTGGGGTTCCGAGTATCTCTTTTTCGATGCATTATTCCTCCTTTACTGCATCCCTCGCTCCCTCACATTGACGAATTAACACACAATTTGCGTCCATATGAAATACTCTGGATTCATTGCATTGTCCTTCTAAATCGAGATACGTTTCTACGGAAACGATTGGATTTTCTTTGGGGTTCCGAGTATCTCTTTTCCGATACATTATTCCTCCTTTACTGCATCCCTCGCTCCCTCACATTGACCAATTAACACACAATTTGCGTCCATATGAAATACTCTGGATTCCCTGGATTGTCCTTCTAAATCGAGATATGTTTCTACGGAAACGATAGGATTCTCTTTGGGGTCCCGAGTATCTCGTTTCTGATGCATTATTCCTCCTCTACTGCATACCTCGCTCCCTCACATTGACAAATTAACACACAATTTGCGTCCATATGAAATTCTCTGGATTCCCTGCATTGTCCTTCTAAATCGGGATTCGTTTCTACGGAAACGATAGGATTTTCTTTGGGGTTCCGAGTATCTCTTTTCCGATGCATTATTCCTCCTTTACTGCATCCCTCGCTCCCTCACATTGACGAATTAACACACAATTTGCGTAAATATGAAATACTCTGGATTCCCTGCATTGTCCTTGTAAATCGAGATACGTTTCTATGGAAACGATAGGATTTTCTTTGGGGTTCCGAGTATCTCTTTTCCGATGCATTATTCCTCCTTTACTGCATCCCTCGCTCCCTCACATTGACGAATTAACACACAATTTGCGTCCATATGAAATACTCTGGATTCTCTGCATTGTCCTTCTAAATCGAGATACGTTTCTACGGATAAGATAGGATTTTCTTTGGGGTTCCGAGTATCTCTTTTCCGATGCATTATTCCTCCTTTACTGCATCCCTCGCTCCCTCACATTGACGAATTAACACACAATTTGCGTCCATATGAAATACTCTGGATTCCCTGCATTGTCCTTCTAAATCGAGATATGTTTCTACGGATAAGATAGGATTTTCTTTGGGGTTAAGAGTATCTCTTTTCCGATGCATTATTCCTCCTTTACTGCATTCCTCGCTCCCTCACATTGACGAATTAACACACAATTTGTGTCCATATGAAATACTTAGGATTCCCTGCATTGTCCTTCTAAATCGAGATACGTTCCTATGGAAACGATAGGATTTTCTTTGGGGTCCCGAGTATCTATTTTCCGATGCATTATTCCTCCTTTACTGCATCCCTCGCTCCCTCACATTGAAGAATTAACGCACAATTTGCGTCTATATGAAATACTCTGGATTCCCTGCATTGTCCTTCTAAATCGAGATACGTTTCTATGGAAACGGTAGGATTTCCCTGGGGTTCCGAGTATCTCTTTTCCGATGCATTATTCCTCCTTTACTGCATCCCTCGCTCCCTCACATTGACGAATTAACACACAATTTGCGTCCATATGAAATACTCTGGATTCATTGCATTGTCCTTCTAAATAGGGATTCGTTTCTACGGAAACGACAGGATTTTCTTTGGGGTTCCGAGTATCTCTTTTCCGATGCTTTATTCCTCCTTTACAGCATCTCTCGCTCCCTGACTTTGCCAAATTAACACACAATTTGCGTCCATATGAAATACTCTGGATTCCCTGCATTGTCCTTCTGAATCGAGATACGTTTCTACGGAAACGATAGGATTTTCTTTGGGGTTCCGCGTATCTCTTTTCCGATGCGTTATTCCTCCTTTACTGCATCCCTCGCTTCCTCACATTGACGAATTAACACACAATTTGCGTCCATATGAAATACTCTGGATTACCTGCATTGTCCTTCTAAATCGAGATACGTTTCTACGGAAACGATAGAATTTCCTTTTGGGAGTCGAGTATCTCTTTTCCGATGCATTAATCCTCCTTTACTGCATGTATTCCTCCTTTACTGCATCCCTCGCTCCCTTACATAGACGAATTAACACACAATTTGCGTCCATATGATATACTCCGGATTCCCTGAATTGTCCTTCTATATCGAGATATGTTTCTACGGAAACGATAGGATTTTCTTTGGGGTTCCGAGTATCTCTTTTCCGATGCATTATTCCTCCTTTACTGCATCCCTCGCTAACTCACATTGACGAATTAACACACAATTTGCGTCCATATGAAATACTCTGGATTCCCTGCATTGTCCTCCTAAATCGAGATACGTTTCTACAGAAACGATAGGATTTTCGTTGGGGTTCCGAGTATCTCTTTTCCGATGCATTATTCCTCCTTTACTGCATCACTCGCTCCCTCACATTGACGAATTAACACACAATTTGCGTCCATATGAAATACTCTGTATTCCCTGCGTTGTCCTTCTAAATCGAGATACGTTCCTACGGTAACGAAAGGATTTTCTTTGGGGTTCCGAGTATCTTTTTCCGATGCATTATTCCTCCTTTACTGCATCCCTCGCTAACTCACATTGACGAATTAACACACAATTTGCGTCCATATGAAATACTCTGGATTCCCTGCATTGTCCTTCTAAATCGAGATACGTTTCTACGGAAACGATAGGATTTTCTTTGGTGTTCAGAGTATCTCTTTTCCGATGCATTATTCCTCCTTTACTGCATCCCTCGCTCCCTCACATTGACGAATTAACACACAATTTGCGTCCATATGATATACTCTGGATTCCCTGAATTGTCCTTCTATATCGAGAAACGTTTCTACGGAAACGATAGGATTTTCTTTGGGGTTCCGGGTATCTATTTTCCCATGCATTATTCATCCTTTATTGCATCCCTCGCTCCCTCACAATGACGAATTAACGCACAATTTGCGTCCATATGAAATACTCTGGATTCCCTGCATTGTCCTTCTAAATCGAGATACGTTTCTACGGAAACGATAGGATTTTCTTTGGGGTTCCAAGTATCTCTTTTCCGATACATTATTCCTCCTTTACTGCATCCCTCGCTCCCTCACATTGACGAATTAACACACAATTTGCGTCCATATGAAATACTCTGGATTCCCTGCATTGTCCTTCTAAATCGAGATATGTTTCTACGGAAACGATAGGATTTTCTTTGGGGTTCCGAGTATCTCTTTTCTGATGCATTATTCCTCCTTTACTGCATACCTCGCTCCCTCACATTGACAAATTAACACACAATTTGCGTCCATATGAAATTCTCTGGATTCCCTGCATTGTCCTTCTAAATCGGTATTTGTTTCTACGGAAACGATACGATTTTCCTTGGGGTTCCGAGTATCTCTTTTCCGATGCATTATTCCTCCTTTACTGCATCCCTCGCTCCCTCACATTGACGAATTAACACACAATTTGCCTCCATATGAAATACTCTGGATTTCCTGCATTGTCCTTGTAAATCGATATACGTTTCTATGGAAACGATAGGATTTTCTTTGGGGTTCCGAGTATCTCTTTTCCGATGCATTATTCCTCCTTTACTGCACCCCTCGCTCCCTCACATTGACGAATTAACACACAATTTGCGTCCATATGAAATACACTGGATTCCCTGCATTGTCCTTCTAAATCGAGATACGTTTCTACGGATAAGCTAGGATTTTCTTTGGGGTTAAGAGTATCTCTTTTCCGATGCATTATTCCTCTTTTACTGCATTCCTCGCTCCCTCACATTGACGAATTAACACACAATTTGTGTCCATACGAAATACTCTGGATTCCCTGCATTGTCCTTTTAAATCGAGATACGTTTCTACGGAAACGATAGGACTTTCTTTGGGGTTCCGAGTATCTCTTTTCCGATGCATTATTCCTCCTTTACTGCATCCCTCGCTCCCTCACATTTAAGAATTAACACACAATTTGCGTCAATATGAGATACTCTGGATTCCCTGCATTGTCCTTCTAAATCGATATACGTTTCTACGGAAACGGTAGGATTTTCCTTGGGGTTCCGAGTATCTCTTTTCCGATATATTATTCCTCCTTTACTGCATCCCTCGCTCCCTCACATTGACGAATTAACACACAATTTGCGTCCATATGAAATACTCTGGATTCCCTGCATTGTCCTTGTAAATCGAGATACGTTTCTACGGAAACGATAGGATTTTCTTTGGGGTTCCGAGTATTAATTTTCCGATGCATTATTCCTCCTTTACTGCATCCCTCGCTCCCTCACATTGACGAATTAACACACAATTTGCGTCCATATGATATACTCTGGATTGCGTGCATTGTCCTTCTAAATCGAGATACGTTTGTACGGAAACGATAGGATTTTCTTTGGGGTTCCGAGTATCTCTTTTCCGATGCATTATTCCTCCTTTACTGCATCCCTCGCTCCCTCACATTGACGAATTAACACACAATGTGCGTCCATATGAAATACTCTGGATTCCCTGCATTGTCCTCCTAAATCGAGATATGTTTCTACAGAAACGATAGGATTTTCTTTGGGGTTCCGAGTATCTCTTTTCCGATGCATTATTCCTCCTTTACTGCATCCCTCGCTCCCTCACATTGACGAATTAACACACAATTTGCGTCCATATGAAATACTCTGGATTCCCTGCATTGTCCTTCTAAATCGAGATACGTTTCTATGGAAACGATAGGATTTTCTTTGGGGTTCCGAGTATCTCTTTTCCGATGCATTATTCCTCCTTTACTGCATCCCTCGCTAACTCACATTGACGAATTAACACACAATTTGCGTCCATATGAAATACTCTGGATTCCTTGCATTGTCCTTCTAAATCGAGATACGTTTCTACGGAAACTATAGGATTTTCTTTGGGGTTCCAAGTATCTCTTTTCCGATGCATTATTCCTCCTTTACTGCATCCCTCGCTCCCTCACATTGACGAATTAGCACACAATTTGCGTCCATATGAAATACTCTGGATTACCTGGATTGTCCTTCTAAATCGAGATACGTTTCTACGGAAACGATAGGATTTTCTTTGGGGTTCCGAGTATCTCTTTTCCGATGCATTATTCCTCCTTTACTGCATCCCTCGCTTCCTCACATTGACGAATTAACACACAATTTGCGTCCATATGAAATACTCTGGATTCCCTGCATTGTCCTTCTAAATCGAGATACGTTTCTACAGAAACGAGAGGATTTTCTTTGGGGTTCCGACTATCTCTTTTCCTATGCATTATTCCTCCTTTACTGCATCCCTCGCTCCCTCACATTGACGAATTAACACACAATTTGCGTCCATATGAAATACTCTGGATTCCCTGCATTGTCCTTCTAAATCGAGATACAATTCTTCGGAAACGATAGGATTTTCTTTGGGGTTCCGAGTATCTCTTTTCCGATGCATTATTCCTCCTTTACTGCATCCCTCGCTCCCTCACATTGACGAATTAACACACAATTCGCGTCCATATGAAATACTCTGGATTCCCTGCATTGTCCTTCTAAATCGAGATACGTTTCTACGGAAGCAATCGCATTTTCTTTGGGGTACCGAGTATCTCTTTTCCGATGCATTATTCCTCATTTACTGCATCCCTCGCTCCCTCACATTGCCGAATTAACACACAATTTGCGTCCATATGAAATACTCTGGGTTCCCTGCATTATCTTTCTAAAACGAGATACGTTTCTACGGAAACGATAGGATTTTCTTTTGGTAGTCGAGTATCTCTTTTCCGATGCATTATTCCTCCTTTACTGCATCTATTCCTCCTTTACTGCATCCCTCGCTCCCTCACATTGACGAATTAACACACAATTTGCGTCCATATGATATACTCCGGATTCCCTGAATTGTCCTTCTATATCGAGATACGTTTCTACGGAAACGATAGGATTTTCTTTGGGGTTCCGGGTATCTATTTTCCCATGCATTATTCATCCTTTATTGCATCCCTCGCTCCCTCACAATGACGAATTAACGCACAATTTGCGTCCATATGAGATACTCTGGATTCCCTGCATTGTCCTTCTAAATCGAGATACGTTTCTACGGAAACGGTAGGATTTTCCTTGGGGTTCCGAGTATCACTTTTCCGATATATTATTCCTCCTTTACTGCATCCCTCGATCCCTCACATTGACGAATTAACACACAATTTGCGTCCATATGAAATACTCTGGATTCCCTGCATTGTCCTTGTAAATCGAGATACGTTTCTACGGAAACGATAGGATTTTCTTTGAGGTTCCGAGTATTAATTTTCCGATGCATTATTCCTCCTTTACTGCATCCCTCGCTCCCTCACATTGACGAATTAACACACAATTTGCGTCCATATGATATACTCTGGATTCCGTGCATTGTCCTTCTAAATCGAGATACGTTTGTACGGAAACGATAGGATTTTCTTTGGGGTTCCGAGTATCTCTTTTCCGATGCATTATTCCTCCTTTACTGCATCCCTCGCTCCCTCACATTGACGAATTAACACACAATGTGCATCCATATGAAATACTCTGGATTCCCTGCATTGTCCTCCTAAATCGAGATACGTTTCTACGGAAACGATAGGATTTTCTTTGGGGTTCCGAGTATCTCTTTTCCGATGCATTATTCCTCCTTTACTGCATCCCTCGCTCCCTCACATTGACGAATTAACACACAATTTGCGTCCATATGAAATACTCTGGATTCCCTGCATTGTCCTTCTAAATCGAGATACGTTTCTATGGAAACGATAGGATTTTCTTTGGGGTTCCGAGTATCTCTTTTCCGATGCATTATTCCTCCTTTACTGCATCCCTCGCTAACTCACATTGACGAATTAACACACAATTTGCGTCCATATGAAATACTCTGGATTCCCTGCATTGTCCTTCTAAATCGAGATACGTTTCTACGGAAACGATAGGATTTTCTTTGGGGTTCCGAGTATCTCTTTTCCGATGCATTAGTCCTCCTTTACTGCATCCCTCGCTCCCTCACATTAACGTATTAACACACAATTTGCGTCCATATGAAATACTCTGGATTCCCTGCACTGTCCTTCTAAATCGGGATTCGTTTCTACGGAAACGACAGGATTTTCTTTGGGGTTCCGAGTATCTCTTTTCCGATGCATTATTCCTCCTTTACTGCATCCCTCGCTCCCTCACATTGCCGAATTAACACACAAATTGCGTCCATATGAAATACTCTTGGTTCCCTGCATTATCTTTCTAAATCGAGATACGTTTCTACGGAAACGATAGGATTTTCTTTTGGGAGACCAGTATCTCTTTTCCGATGCATTATTCCTCCTTTACTGCGTCCCTCGCTCCCTCACATTGACGAATTAACACACAATTTGCGTCCATATGAAATACTCTGGATTCCCTGCATTGTCCTTCTAAATCGAGAAACGTTTCTACGGAAACGACAGGATTTTCTTTGGGGTTCCGAGTATCTCTTTTCCGATGCATTATTCCTCCTTTACTGCATCCCTCGCTCCCTCACATTGACGAATTAACACACAATTTGCGTCCATATGAAATACTCTGGATTCCCTGCATTGTCCTTCTAAATCAAGATACGTTTCTACGGAAACAATAGGATTTTCTTTGGGGTTCCGAGTATCTCTTTTCCGATGCATTATTCCTCCTTTACTGCATCCCTCGCTCCCTCACATTGACGAATTAACACACAATTTGCGTCCATATGAAATACTCTGGATTCCCTGCATTGTCCTTCTGAATCGAGATACGTTTCTACGGAAACGATAGGATTTTCTTTGGGGTTCCTCGTATCTCTTTTCCGATGCATTATTCCTCCTTTACTGCATCCCTCGCTTCCTCACATTGACGAATTAACACAAAATTTGCGCCCATATGAAATACTCTGGATTCCCTGCATTGTCCTTCTAAATCGAGATACGTTTCTACGGAAACGATAGGATTTTCTTTGGGGTTCCGAGTATCTCTTTTCCGATGCATTATTCCTCCTTTACTGCATCACTCGCTCCCTCACATTGACGAATTAACACACAATTCGCGTCCATATGAAATACTCTGGATTCCCTGCATTGTCCTTCTAAATCGAGATACGTTTCTACGGAAGCAATCGCATTTTCTTTGGGGTACCGAGTATCTCTTTTCCGATGCATTATTCCTCATTTACTGCATCCCTCGCTCCCTCACATTGCCGAATTAACACACAATTTGCGTCCATATGAAATACTCTGGGTTCCCTGCATTATCTTTCTAAAACGAGATACGTTTCTACGGAAACGATAGGATTTTCTTTTGGGAGTCGAGTATCTCTTTTCCGATGCATTATTCTTCCTTTACTGCATCTATTCCTCCTTTACTGCATCCCTCGCTCCCTCACATTGACGAATTAACACACAATTTGCGTCCATATGATATACTCTGGATTCCCTGAATTGTCCTTCTATATCGAGATACGTTTCTACGGAAACGATAGGATTTTCTTTGGGGTTCCGAGTATCTATTTTCCCATGCATTATTCATCCTTTATTGCATCCCTTGCTCCCTCACAATGACGAATTAACGCACAATTTGCGTCCTTATAAAATACTCTGGATTCCCTGCATTGTCTTTTCTAAATCGAGATACGTTTCTACGGAAACGATAGGATTTTCTTTGGGGTTCCAAGTATCTCTTTTCCGATACATTATTCCTCCTTTACTGCATCCCTCGCTCCCTCACATTGACGAATTAACACACAATTTGCGTCCATATGAAATACTCTGGATTCCCTGCATTGTCCTTCTAAATCGAGATATGTTTCTACGGAAACGATAGGATTTTCTTTGGGGTTCCGAGTATCTCTTTTCTGATGCATTATTCCTCCTTTACTGCATACCTCGCTCCCTCACATTGACAAATTAACACACAATTTGCGTCCATATGAAATTCTCTGGATTCCCTGCATTGTCCTTCTAAATCGGTATTTGTTTCTACGGAAACGATACGATTTTCCTTGGGGTTCCGAGTATCTCTTTTCCGATGCATTATTCCTCCATTACTGCATCCCTCGCTCCCTCACATTGACGAATTAACACACAATTTGCCTCCATATGAAATACTCTGGATTTCCTGCATTGTCCTTGTAAATCGAGATACGTTTCTATGGAAACGATAGGATTTTCTTTGGGGTTCCGAGTATCTCTTTTCCGATGCATTATTCCTCCTTTACTGCATCTCTCGCTCCCTCACATTGACGAATTAACACACAATTTGCGTCCATATGAAATACTCTGGATTCCCTGCATTGTCCTTCTAAATCGAGATACGTTTCTACGGATAAGATACGATTTTCTTTGGGGTTAAGAGTATCTCTTTTCCGATGCATTATTCCTCCTTTACTGCATTCCTCGCTCCCTCACATTGACGAATTAACACACAATTTGTGTCCATACGAAATACTCGGGATTCCCTGCATTGTCCTTCTAAATCAAGATACGTTTCTACGGAAACGATAGGATTTTCTTTGGGGTTCCGAGTATCTCTTTTCCGATGCATTATTCCTCCTTTACTGCATCCCTCGCTCCCTCACATTGACGAATTAACACACAATTTGCGTCCATATGAAATACTCTGGATTCCCTGCATTGTCCTTCTGAATCGAGATACGTTTCTACGGAAACGATACGATTTTCTTTGGGGTTCCTCGTATCTCTTTTCCGATGCATTATTCCTCCTTTACTGCATCCCTCGCTTCCTCACATTGACGAATTAACACAAAATTTGCGTCCATATGAAATACTCTGGATTCCCTGCATTGTCCTTCTAAATCGAGATACGTTTCTACGGAAACGATAGGATTTTCTTTGGGGTTCCGAGTATCTCTTTTCCGATGCATTATTCCTCCTTTACTGCATCCCTCGCTCCCTCACTTTGACGAATTAACACACAATTCGCGTCCATATGAAATACTCTGGATTCCCTGCATTGTCCTTCTAAATCTAGATACGTTTCTACGGAAGCAATCGCATTTTCTTTGGGGTACCGAGTATCTCTTTTCCGATGCATTATTCCTCATTTACTGCATCCCTCGCTCCCTCACATTGCCGAATTAACACACAATTTGCGTCCATATGAAATACTCTGGGTTCCCTGCATTATCTTTCTAAAACGAGATACGTTTCTACGGAAACGATAGGATTTTCTTTTGGGAGTCGAGTATCTCTTTTCCGATGCATTATTCCTCCTTTACTGCATCTATTCCTCCTTTACTGCATCCCTCGCTCCCTCACATTGACGAATTAACACACAATTTGCGTCCATATGATATACTCTGGATTCCCTGAATTGTCCTTCTATATCGAGATACGTTTCTACGGAAACGATAGGATTTTCTTTGGGGTTCCGAGTATCTATTTTCCCATGCATTATTCATCCTTTATTGCATCCCTTGCTCCCTCACAATGACGAATTAACGCACAATTTGCGTCCATATGAAATACTCTGGATTCCCTGCATTGTCCTTCTAAATCGAGATACGTTTCTACGGAAACGATAGGATTTTCTTTGGGGTTCCAAGTATCTCTTTTCCGATACATTATTCCTCCTTTACTGCATCCCTCGCTCCCTCACATTGACGAATTAACACACAATTTGCGTCCATATGAAATACTCTGGATTCCCTGCATTGTCCTTCTAAATCGAGATATGTTTCTACGGAAACGATAGGATTTTCTTTGGGGTTCCGAGTATCTCTTTTCTGATGCATTATTCCTCCTTTACTGCATACCTCGCTCCCTCACATTGACAAATTAACACACAATTTTCGTCCATATGAAATTCTCTGGATTCCCTGCATTGTCCTTCTAAATCGGTATTTGTTTCTACGGAAACGATACGATTTTCCTTGGGGTTCCGAGTATCTCTTTTCCGATGCATTATTCCTCCTTTACTGCATCCCTCGCTCCCTCACATTGACGAATTAACACACAATTTGTGTCCATATGAAATACTCTGGATTCCCTGCATTGTCCTTGTAAATCGAGATACGTTTCTACGGAAACGATAGGATTTTCTTTGGGGTTCCGAGTGTCTATTTTCCGATGCATTATTCCTCCTTTACTGCATCCCTCGCTCCCTCACATTGACGAATTAACACACAATTTGCGTCCATATGATATACTCTGGATTCCCTGCATTGTCCTTCTAAATCGAGATACGTTTGTACGGAAACGATAGGAATTTCTTTGGGGTTCCGAGTATCTCTTTTCCGATGCATTATTCCTCCTTTACTGCATCCCTCGCTCCCTCACATTGACGAATTAACTCACAATGTGCGTCCATATGAAATACTCTGGATTCCCTGCATTGTCCTCCTAAATCGAGATACGTTTCTACAGAAACGATAGGATTTTCTTTGGGGTTCCGAGTATCTCTTTTCCGATGCATTATTCCTCCTTTACTGCATCCCTCGCTCCCTCACATTGACGAATTAACACACAATTTGCGTCCATATGAAATACTCTGGATTCCCTGCATTGTCCTTCTAAATCGAGATACGTTTCTATGGAAACGATAGGATTTTCTTTGGGGTTTCGAGTATCTCTTTTCCGATGCATTATTCCTCCTTTACTGCATCCCTCGCTAACTCACATTGACGAATTAACACACAATTTGCGTCCATATGAAATACTCTGGATTCCTTGCATTGTCCTTCTAAATCGAGATACGTTTCTACGGAAACGATAGGATTTTCTTTGGGGTTCCAAGTATCTCTTTTCCGATGAATTATTCCTCCTTTACTGCATCCCTCGCTCCCTCACATTGACGAATTAACACACAATTTGCGTCCATATGAAATACTCTGGATTACCTGTATTGTCCTTCTAAATCGAGATACGTTTCTACGGAAACGATAGGATTTTCTTTGGGGTTCCGAGTATCTCTTTTCCGATGCATTATTCCTCCTTTACTGCATCCCTCGCTCCCTCACATTGACGAATTAACACACAATTTGCGTCCATATGAAATACTCTGGATTCCCTGCATTGTCCTCCTAAATCAAGATATGTTTCTACGGAAACGATAGGAATTTCTTTGGGGTTCCGAGTATCTCTTTTCCGATGCATTATTCCTCCTTTACTGCATCCCTCGCTCTCCCACATTGACGAATTAACACACAATTTGCTTCCATATGAAATACTCTGGATTCCCTGCATTGTCCTTCTAAATCGAGATACGTTTCTACGGAAACGATAGGATTTTCTTTGGGGTTCCGCGTATCTCTTTTCCGATGCATTATTCCTACTCTACTGCATCCCTCGCTTCCTCACATTGACGAATTAACACACAATTTGCGTCCATATGAAATACTCTGGATTCCCTGCATTGTCCTTCTAAATCGAGATACGTTTCTACAGAAACGAGAGGATTTTCTTTGGGGTTCCGACTATCTCTTTTCCTATGCATTATTCCTCCTTTACTGCATCCCTCGCTCCCTCACATTGACGAATTAACACACAATTTGCGTCCATATGAAATACTCTGGATTCCCTGCATTGTCCTTCTAAATCGAGATACGATTCTTCGGAAACGATAGGATTTTCTTTGGGGTTCCGAGTATCTCTTTTCCGATGCATTATTCCTCCTTTACTGCATCCCTCGCTCCCTCACATTGACGAATTAACACACAATTCGCGTCCATATGAAATACTCTGGATTCCCTGCATTGTCCTTCTAAATCGAGATACGTTTCTACGGAAGCAATCGCATTTTCTTTGGGGTACCGAGTATCTCTTTTCTGATGCATTATTCCTCATTTACTGCATCCCTCGCTCCCTCACATTGCCGAATTAACACACAATTTGCGTCCATATGAAATACTCTGGGTTCCCTGCATTATTTTTCTAAAACGAGATACGTTTCTACGGAAACGATAGGATTTTCTTTTGGGAGTCGAGTATCTCTTTTCCGATGCATTATTCCTCCTTTACTGCATCTATTCCTCCTTTACTGCATCCCTCGCTCCCTCACATTGACGAATTAACACACAATTTGCGTCCATATGATATACTCCGGATTCCCTGAATTGTCCTTCTATATCGAGATACGTTTCTACGGAAACGATAGGATTTTCTTTGGGGTTCCGGGTATCTATTTTCCCATGCATTATTCATCCTTTATTGCATCCCTCGCTCCCTCACAATGACGAATTAACGCACAATTTGCGTCCATATGAAATACTCTGGATTCCCTGCATTGTCCTTCTAAATCGAGATACGTTTCTACGGAAACGATAGGATTTTCTTTGGGGTTCCGAGTATCTCTTTTCTGATGCATTATTCCTCCTTTACTGCATACCTCGCTCCCTCACATTGACAAATTAACACACAACTTGCGTCCATATGAAATTCTCTGGATTCCCTGCATTGTCCTTCTAAATCGGGATTTGTTTCTACGGAAACGATAGGATTTTCCTTGGGGTTCCGAGTATCTCTTTTCCGATGCATTATTCCTCCATTACTGCATCCCTCGCTCCCTCACATTGACCAATTAACACACAATTTGCCTCCATATGAAATACTCTGGATTTCCTGCATTGTCCTTGTAAATCGAGATACGTTTCTATGGAAACGATAGGATTTTCTTTGGGGTTCCGAGTATCTCTTTTCCGATGCATTATTCCTCCTTTACTGCATCCCTCGCTCCCTCACATTGACGAATTAACACACAATTTGTGTCCATACGAAATACTCTGGATTCCCTGCATTGTCCTTTTAAATCGAGATACGTTTCTACGGAAACGATAGGATTTTCTTTGGGGTTCCGAGTATCTCTTTTCCGATGCATTATTCCTCCTTTACTGCATCCCTCGCTCCCTGACTTTGCCAAATTAACACACAATTTGCGTCCATATGAAATACTCTGGATTCCCTGCATTGTCCTTCTGAATCGAGATACGATTCTACGGAAACGATAGGATTTTCTTTGGGAATCCGCGTATCTCTTTTCCGATGCATTATTCCTCCTTTACTGCATCCCTCGCTCCCTCACATTGACGAATTAACACACAATTTGCGTCCATATGAAATACTCTGGATTCCCTGCATTGTCCTTGTAAATCGAGATACGTTTCTACGGAAACGATAGGATTTTCTTTGGGGTTCCGAGTGTCTATTTTCCGATGCATTATTCCTCCTTTACTGCATCCCTCGCTCCCTCACATTGACGAATTAACACACAATTTGCGTCCATATGATATACTCTGGATTCCGTGCATTGTCCTTGTAAATCGAGATACGTTTGTACGGAAACGATAGGATTTTCTTTGGGGTTCCGAGTATCTCTTTTCCGATGCATTATTCCTCCTTTACTGCATCCCTCGCTCCCTCACATTGACGAATTAACTCACAATGTGCGTCCATATGAAATACTCTGGATTCCCTGCATTGTCCTCCTAAATCGAGATACGTTTCTACAGAAACGATAGGATTTTCTTTGGGGTTCCGAGTATCTCTTTTCCGATGCATTATTCCTCCTTTACTGCATCCCTCGCTCCCTCACATTGACGAATTAACACACAATTTGCGTCCATATGAAATACTCTGGATTCCCTGCATGTCCTTCTAAATCGAGATACGTTTCTATGGAAACGATAGGATTTTCTTTGGGGTTTCGAGTATCTCTTTTCCGATGCATTATTCCTCCTTTACTGCATCCCTCGCTAACTCACATTGACGAATTAACACACAATTTGCGTCCATATGAAATACTCTGGATTCCTTGCATTGTCCTTCTAAATCGAGATACGTTTCTACGGAAACGATAGGAATTTCTTTGGGGTTCCAAGTATCTCTTTTCCGATGCATTATTCCTCCTTTACTGCATCCCTCGCTCCCTCACATTGACGAATTAACACACAATTTGCGTCCATATGAAATACTCTGGATTACCTGGATTGTCCTTCTAAATCGAGATACGTTTCTACGGAAACGATAGGATTTTCTTTGGGGTTCCGAGTATCTCTTTTCCGATGCATTATTCCTCCTTTACTGCATCCCTCGCTCCCTCACATTGACGAATTAACACACAATTTGCGTCCATATGAAATACTCTGTATTCCCTGCACTGTCCTCCTAAATCAAGATATGTTTCTACGGAAACGATAGGAATTTCTTTGGTGTTCCGAGTATCTCTTTTCCCATGCATTATTCCTCCTTTACTGCATCCCTCGCTCTCCCACATTGACGAATTAACACACAATTTGCTTCCATATGAAATACTCTGGATTCCCTGCATTGTCCTTCTAAATCGAGATACGTTTCTACGGAAACGATAGGATTTTCTTTGGGGTTCCGCGTATCTCTTTTCCGATGAATTATTCCTACTTTACTGCATCCCTCGCTTCCTCACATTGACGAATTAACACACAATTTGCGTCCATATGAAATACTCTGGATTCCCTGCATTGTCCTTCTAAATCGAGATACGTTTCTACAGAAACGAGAGGATTTTCTTTGGGGTTCCGACTATCTCTTTTCCTATGCATTATTCCTCCTTTACTGCATCCCTCGCTCCCTCACATTGACGAATTAACACACAATTTGCGTCCATATGAAATACTCTGGATTCCCTGCATTGTCCTTCTAAATCGAGATACGATTCTTCGGAAACGATAGGATTTTCTTTGGGGTTCCGAGTATCTCTTTTCCGATGCATTATTCCTCCTTTACTGCATCCCTCGCTCCCTCACATTGACGAATTAACACACAATTCGCGTCCATATGAAATACTCTGGATTCCCTGCATTGTCCTTCTAAATCGAGATACGTTTCTACGGAAGCAATCGCATTTTCTTTGGGGTACCGAGTATCTCTTTTCCGATGCATTATTCATCATTTACTGCATCCCTCGCTCCCTCACATTGCCGAATTAACACACAATTTGCGTCCATATGAAATACTCTGGGTTCCCTGCATTATCTTTCTAAAACGAGATACGTTTCTACGGAAACGATAGGATTTTCTTTTGGGAGACGAGTATCTCTTTTCCGATGCATTATTCCTCCTTTACTGCATCTATTCCTCCTTTACTGCATCCCTCGCTCCCTCACATTGACGAATTAACACACAATTTGCGTTCATATGATATACTCCGGATTCCCTGAATTGTCCTTCTATAACGAGATACGTATCTACGGAAACGATAGGATTTTCTTTGGGGTTCCGGGTATCTATTTTCCCATGCATTATTCATCCTTTATTGCATCCCTCGCTCCCTCACAATGACGAATTAACGCACAATTTGCGTCCATATGAAATACTCTGGATTCCCTGCATTGTCCTTCTAAATCGAGATACGTTTCTACGGAAACGATAGGATTTTCTTTGGGGTTCCGAGTATCTCTTTTCTGATGCATTATTCCTCCTTTACTGCATACCTCGCTCCCTCACATTGACAAATTAACACACAATTTGCGTCCATATGAAATTCTCTGGATTCCCTGCATTGTCCTTCTGAATCGGGATTTGTTTCTACGGAAACGATAGGATTTTCCTTGGGGTTCCGAGTATCTCTTTTCCGATGCATTATTCCTCCATTACTGCATCCCTCGCTCCCTCACATTGACGAATTAACACACAATTTGCCTCCATATGAAATACTCTGGATTTCCTGCATTGTCCATGTAAATCGAGATACGTTTCTATGGAAACGATAGGATTTTCTTTGGGGTTAAGAGTATCTCTTTTCCGATGCATTATTCCTCCTTTACTGCATTCCTCGCTCCCTCACATTGACGAATTAACACACAATTTGTGTCCATACGAAATACTCTGGATTCCCTGCATTGTCCTTTTAAATCGAGATACGTTTCTACGGAAACGATAGGATTTTCCTTGGGGTTCCGAGTATCTCTTTTCCGATGCATTATTCCTCCTTTACTGCATCCCTCGCTCCCTCACATTTGAGAATTAACACACAATTTGCGTCAATATGAGATACTCTGGATTCCCTGCATTGTCCTTCTAAATCGAGATACGTTTCTACGGAAACGGTAGGATTTTCCTTGGGGTTCCGAGTATCACTTTTCCGATATATTATTCCTCCTTTACTGCATCCCTCGCTCCCTCACATTGACGAATTAACACACAATGTGCGTCCATATGAAATACTCTGGATTCCCTGCATTGTCCTTGTAAATCGAGATACGTTTCTACGGAAATGATAGGATTTTCTTTGGGGTCCCGAGTATTAATTTTCCGATGCATTATTCCTCCTTTACTGCATCCCTCGCTCCCTCACATTGACGAATTAACACACAATTTGCGTCCATATGATATACTCTGGATTCCGTGCATTGTCCTTCTAAATCGAGATACGTTTGTACGGAAACGATAGGATTTTCTTTGGGGTTGCGAGTATCTCTTTTCCGATGCATTATTCCTCCTTTACTGCATCCCTCGCTCCCTCACACTGACGAATTAACACACAATGTGCATCCATATGAAATACTCTGGATTCCCTGCATTGTCCTCCTAAATCGAGATACGTTTCTACGGAACGATAGGATTTTCTTTGGGGTTCCGAGTATCTCTTTTCCGATGCATTATTCCTCCTTTACTGCATCCCTCGCTCCCTCACATTGACGAATTAACACACAATTTGCGTCCATATGAAATACTCTGTATTCCCTGCATTGTCCTCCTAAATCAAGATATGTTTCTACGGAAACGATAGGAATTTCTTTGGTGTTCCGAGTATCTCTTTTCCCATGCATTATTCCTCCTTTACTGCATCCCTCGCTCTCCCACATTGACGAATTAACACACAATTTGCTTCCATATGAAATACTCTGGATTCCCTGCATTGTCCTTCTAAATCGAGATACGTTTCTACGGAAACGATAGGATTTTCTTTGGGGTTCCGCGTATCTCTTTTCCGATGCATTATTCCTACTTTACTGCATCCCTCGCTTCCTCACATTGACGAATTAACACACAATTTGCGTCCATATGAAATACTCTGGATTCCCTGCATTGTCCTTCTAAATCGAGATACGTTTCTACAGAAACGAGAGGATTTTCTTTGGGGTTCCGACTATCTCTCTTCCTATGCATTATTCCTCCTTTACTGCATCCCTCGCTCCCTCACATTGACGAATTAACACACAATTTGCGTCCATATGAAATACTCTGGATTCCCTGCATTGTCCTTCTAAATCGAGATACGATTCTTAGGAAACGATAGGATTTTCTTTGGGGTTCCGAGTATCTCTTTTCCGATGCATTATTCCTCCTTTACTGCATCCCTCGCTCCCTCACATTGACGAATTAACACACAATTCGCGTCCATATGAAATACTCTGGATTCCCTGCATTGTCCTTCTAAATCGAGATACGTTTCTACGGAAGCAATCGCATTTTCTTTGGGGTACCGAGTATCTCTTTTCCGATGCATTATTCATCATTTACTGCATCCCTCGCTCCCTCACATTGCCGAATTAACACACAATTTGCGTCCATATGAAATACTCTGGGTTCCCTGCATTATCTTTCTAAAACGAGATACGTTTCTACGGAAACGATAGGATTTTCTTTTGGGAGACGAGTATCTCTTTTCCGATGCATTATTCCTCCTTTACTGCATCTATTCCTCCTTTACTGCATCCCTCGCTCCCTCACATTGACGAATTAACACACAATTTGCGTCCATATGATATACTCCGGATTCCCTGAATTGTCCTTCTATATCGAGATACGTTTCTACGGAAACGATAGGATATTCCTTGCGGTTCCGAGTATCTCTTTTCCGATGCATTATTCCTCCATTACTGCATCCCTCGCTCCCTCACATTGACGAATTAACACACAATTTGCCTCCATATGAAATACTCTGGATTTCCTGCATTGTCCTTGTAAATCGAGATACGTTTCTATGGAAACGATAGGATTTTCTTTGGGGTTAAGGGTATCTCTTTTCCGATGCATTATTCCTCCTTTACTGCATTCCTCGCTCCCTCACATTGACGAATTAACACACAATTTGTGTCCATACGAAATACTCTGGATTCCCTGCATTGTCCTTTTAAATCGAGATACGTTTCTACGGAAACGATAGGATTTTCCTTGGGGTTCCGAGTATCTCTTTTCCGATGCATTATTCCTCCTTTACTGCATCCCTCGCTCCCTCACATTTGAGAATTAACACACAATTTGCGTCAATATGAGATACTCTGGATTCCCTGCATTGTCCTTCTAAATCGAGATACGTTTCTACGGAAACGGTAGGATTTTCCTTGGGGTTCCGAGTATCACTTTTCCGATATATTATTCCTAGTTTACTGCATCCCTCGCTCCCTCACATTGACGAATTAACACACAATGTGCGTCCATATGAAATACTCTGGATTCCCTGCATTGTCCTTGTAAATCGAGATACGTTTCTACGGAAACGATAGGATTTTCTTTGGGGTTCCGAGTATTAATTTTCCGATGCATTATTCCTCCTTTACTGCATCCCTCGCTCCCTCACATTGACGAATTAACACACAATTTGCGTCCATATGATATACTCTGGATTCCGTGCATTGTCCTTCTAAATCGAGATACGTTTGTACGGAAACGATAGGATTTTCTTTGGGGTTCCGAGTATCTCTTTTCCGATGCATTATTCCTCCTTTACTGCATCCCTCGCTCCCTCACATTGACGAATTAACACACAATGTGCATCCATATGAAATACTCTGGATTCCCTGCATTGTCCTCCTAAATCGAGATACGTTTCTACGGAACGATAGGATTTTCTTTGGGGTTCCGAGTATCTCTTTTCCGATGCATTATTCCTCCTTTACTGCATCCCTCGCTCCCTCACATTGACGAATTAACACACAATTTGCGTCCATATGAAATACTCTGGATTCCCTGCATTGTCCTTCTAAATCGAGATAAGTTTCTATGGAAACGATAGGATTTTCTTTGGGGTTCCGAGTATCTCTTTTCCGATGCATTATTCCTCCTTTACTGCATCCCTCGCTAACTCACATTGACGAATTAACACACAATTTGCGTCCATATGAAATACTCTGGATTCCTTGCATTGTCCTTCTTAATCGAGATACGTTTCTACGGAAACGATAGGATTTTCTTTGGGGTTCCGAGTATCTCTTTTCCGATGCATTATTCCTCCCTTACTACATCCCTCGCTCCCTCACACTGACGAATTAACACACAATTTGCGTCCATATGAAATACTCTGGATTACCTGGATTGTCCTTCTAAATCGAGATACGTTTCTACGGAAACGATAGGATTTTCTTTGGGGTTCCGAGTATCTCTTTTCCGATGCATTATTCCTCCTTTACTGCATCCCTCGCTCCCTCACATTGACGAATTAACACACAATTTGCGTCCATATGAAATACTCTGGATTCCCTGCATTGTCCTCCTAAATCAAAATATGTTTCTATGGAAACGATAGGATTTTCTTTGGGGTTCCGAGTATCTCTTTTCCTATGCATTATACCTCCTTTACTGCATCCCTCGCTCTCTCACATTGACGAATTAACACACAATTTGCTTCCATATGAAATACTTTGGATTCCCTGCATTGTCCTTCTAAATCGAGATACGTTTCTACGGAAACGATAGGATTTTCTTTGGGGTTCCGAGTATCTCTTTTCCGATGCATTATTCCTCCTTTACTGCATCCCTCGCTCCCTCACATTGACGAATTAACACACAATTTGCGTCCATATGAAATACTCTGGATTCCCTGCATTGTCCTCCTAAATCAAGATATGTTTCTATGGAAACGATAGGATTTACTTTGGGGTTCCGAGTATCTCTTTTCCTATGCATTATTCCTCCTTTACTACATCCCTCGCTCCCTCACATTGACGAATTAACACACAATTTGCGTCCATATGAAATACTCTGGATTACCTGGATTGTCCTTCTAAATCGAGATACGTTTCTACGGAAACGATAGGATTTTCTTTGGGGTTCCGCGTATCTCTTTTCCGATGCATTATTCCTACTTTACTGCATCCCTCGCTTCCTCACATTGACGAATTAACACACAATTTGCGTCCATATGAAATACTCTGGATTCCCTGCATTGTCCTTCTAAATCGAGATACGTTTCTACAGAAACGAGAGGATTTTCTTTGGGGTTCCGAGTATCTCTTTTCCTATGCATTATTCCTCCTTTACTGCATCCCTCGCTCCCTCACATTGACGAATTAACACACAATTTGCGTCCATATGAAATACTCTGGATTCCCTGCATTGTCCTTCTAAATCGAGATACGATTCTTCGGAAACGATAGGATTTTCTTTGGGGTTCCGAGTATCTCTTTTCCGATGCATTATTCCTCCTTTACTGCATACCTCGCTCCCTCACATTGCCGAATTAACACACAAATTGCGTCCATATTAAATACTCTGGGTTCATTGCATTATCTTTCTGAATCGAGATACGTTTCTACGGAATCGATAGGATTTTCATTTGGGAGTCAAGTATCTCTTTTCCGATGCATTATTCCTCCTTTACTGCATCCCTCGCTCCCTCACATTGACGAATTAACACACAATTTGCGTCCATATGAAATACTCTGGATTACCTGCATTGTCCTTCTAAATCGAGATACGTTTCTACAGAAACGATAGGATTTTCTTTGGGGTTCCGAGTATCTCTTTTCCGATGCATTATTCCTCCTTTACTGCATCCCTCGCTCCCTCACATTGACGAATTAACACACAATTTGCGTCCATATGAAATACTCTGGATTCCCTGCATTGTCCTTCCAAATCAAGATACGTTTCTACGGAAACAATAGGATTTTCTTTGGGGTTCCGAGTATCTCTTTTCCGATGCATTATTCCTCCTTTACTGCATCCCTCGCTCTCTCACATTGACGAATTAACACACAATTTGCGTCCATTTGAAATTCTCTGGATTCCCTGCATTGTCCTTCTAAATCGAGACACGTTTCTACAGAAACGAGAGGATTTTCTTTGGGGTTCCGAGTATCTCTTTTCCAATGCATTATTCCTCCTTTACTGCATCCCTCGCTCCCTCACATTGACGAATTAACACACAATTTGCGTCCATATGAAATACTCTGGATTCCCTGCATTGTCCTTCTAAATCGAGATACGTTTCTACGGAAACGGTAAGATTTTCCTTGGGGTTCCGAGTATCTCTTTTCCGATATATTATTCCTCCTTTACTGCATCCCTCGCTCCCTCACATTGACGAATTAACACACATTTTGCGTCCATATGAAATACTCTGGATTCCCTGCATTGTCCTTGTAAATCGAGATACGTTTCTACGGAAACGACAGGATTTTCTTTGGGGTTCCGAGTATCTATTTTCCGATGCATTATTCCTCCTTTACTGCATCCCTCGCTCCCTCACATTGACGAATTAACACACAATTTGCGTCCATATGACATACTCTCGATTCCCTGCATTGTCCTTCTAAATCGAGATACGTTTGTACGGAAACGATAGGATTTTCTTTGGGGTTCCGAGTATCTCTTTTCCGATGCATTATTCCTCCTTTACTGCATCCCTCGCTCCCTCACATTGACGAATTAACACACAATTTGCGTCCATATGAAATACTCAGGATTCCCTGCATTGTCATTCTAAATCGAGATACGTTTCTACGGAAACGATAGGATTTTCTTTGGGGTTCCGAGTATCTCTTTTCCTATGCATTATTCCTCCTTTACCACATCCCTCCCTCCCTCACATTGACGAATTAACACACAATTTGCGTCCATATGAAATACTCTGGATTACCTGGATTGTCCTTCTAAATCGAGATACGTTTCTACGGAAACGATAGGATTTTCTTTGGGGTTCCGCGTATCTCTTTTCCGATGCATTATTCCTACTTTACTGCATTCCTCGCTTCCTCACATTGACGAATTAACACACAATTTGCGTCCATATGAAATACTCTGGATTCCCTTCATTGTCCTTCTAAATCGAGATACGTTTCTACAGAAACGAGAGGATTTTCTTTGGGGTTCCGAGGATCTCTTTTCCTATGCATTATTCCTCCTTTACTGCATCCCTCGCTCCCTCACATTGACGAATTAACACACAATTTGCGTCCATATGAAATACTCTGGATTCCCTGCATTGTCCTTCTAAATCGAGATACGATTCTTCGGAAACGATAGGATTTTCTTTGGGGTTCCGAGTATCTCTTTTCCGATGCATTATTCCTCCTTTACTGCATCCCTCGCTCACTCACATTGACGAATTAACACACAATTTGCGTCCATATGAAATACTCTGGATTCCTTGCATTGTCCTTCTAAATCGAGATACGTTTCTACGGAAACAATAGGATTTTCTTTGGGGTACCGAGTATCTCTTTTCCGATGCATTATTCCTCCTTTACTGCATCTCTCGCTCCCTCACATTGCCGAATTAACACTAAATTTGCGTCCATATGAAATACTCTGGATTCCCTGCAATATCTTTCTTAAACGAGATACGTTTGTACGGAAACGATAGGATTTTCTTTGGGGTTCCGAGTATCTCTTTTCCGATGCATTATTCCTCCTTTACTGCATCCCTCGCTCCCTCACATTGACGAATTAACACACAATTTGCGTCCATATGAAATACTCAGGATTCCCTGCATTGTCATTCTAAATCGAGATACGTTTCTACGGAAACGATAGGATTTTCTTTGGGGTTCCGAGTATCTCTTTTCCTATGCATTATTCCTCCTTTACCACATCCCTCCCTCCCTCACATTGACGAATTAACACACAATTTGCGTCCATATGAAATACTCTGGATTACCTGGATTGTCCTTCTAAATCGAGATACGTTTCTACGGAAACGATAGGATTTTCTTTGGGGTTCCGCGTATCTCTTTTCCGATGCATTATTCCTACTTTACTGCATCCCTCGCTTCCTCACATTGACGAATTAACACACAATTTGCGTCCATATGAAATACTCTGGATTCCCTTCATTGTCCTTCTAAATCGAGATACGTTTCTACAGAAACGAGAGGATTTTCTTTGGGGTTCCGAGGATCTCTTTTCCTATGCATTATTCCTCCTTTACTGCATCCCTCGCTCCCTCACATTGACGAATTAACACACAATTTGCGTCCATATGAAATACTCTGGATTCCCTGCATTGTCCTTCTAAATCGAGATACGATTCTTCGGAAACGATAGGATTTTCTTTGGGGTTCCGAGTATCTCTTTTGCGATGCATTATTCCTCCTTTACTGCATCCCTCGCTCACTCACATTGACGAATTAACACACAATTTGCGTCCATATGAAATACTCTGGATTCCTTGCATTGTCCTTCTAAATCGAGATACGTTTCTACGGAAACAATAGGATTTTCTTTGGGGTACCGAGTATCTCTTTTCCGATGCATTATTCCTCCTTTACTGCATCTCTCGCTCCCTCACATTGCCGAATTAACACTAAATTTGCGTCCATATGAAATACTCTGTGTTCCCTGCAATATCTTTCTTAAACGAGATACGTTTCTACGGAAACGATAGGATTTTCTTTGGGGTTCCCAGTATCTCTTTTCCGATATATTATTCCTCCTTTACTGCATCCCTCGCAACCTCACATTGACGAATTAACACACAATTTGCGTCCATATGAAATACTCTGAGTTCCCTGCATTGTCCTTCTAAATCGAGATACGTTTGTACGGAAACGATAGGATTTTCTTTGGGGTTCCGAGTATCTCTTTTCCGATGCATTATTCCTCCTTTACTGCATCCCTCGCTCCCTCACATTGACGAATTAACACACAATTTGCGTCCATATGAAATACTCTGGATTCCCTGCATTGTCCTCCTAAATCGAGATACGTTTCTACGGAAACGATAGGATTCTCTTTGGGGTTCCGAGTATCTCTTTTCCGATGCATTATTCCTCCTTTACTGCATCCCTCGCTCCCTCACATTGACGAATTAACACACAAGTTGCGTCCATATGAAATACTCTGGATTCCCTGCATTGTCCTTCTAAATCGAGATACGTTTCTACGGAAACGATAGGATTTTCTTTGGGGTTCTGAGTATCTCTTTTCCGATGCATTATTCCTCCTTTACTGCATCCCTTGCTAACTCACATTGACGAATTAACACACAATTTGCGTCCATATGAAATACTCTGGATTCCCTGCATTATCCTTCTAAATCGAGATACGTTTCTACGGAAACGATAGGATTTTCTTTGGGGTTCCGCGTATCTCTTTTCCGATGCATTATTCCTCCTTTACTGCATCCCTCGCTTCCTCACATTGACGAATTAACACACAATTTGCGTCCATATGAAATACTCTGGATTACCTGCATTGTCCTTCTAAATCGGGATTCGTTTCTACGGAAACGATAGGATTTTCTTTGGGGTTCCGAGTATCTCTTTTCCGATGCATTATTCCTCCTTTACTGCATACCTCGCTCCCTCACATTGCCGAATTAACACACAAATTGCGTCCATATGAAATACTCTGGGTTCATTGCATTATCTTTCTGAATCGAGATACGTTCCTACGGAATCGATAGGATTTTCATTTGGGAGTCAAGTATCTCTTTTCCGATGCATTTTTCCTCCTTTACTGCATCCCTCGCTCCCTCACATTGACGAATTAACACACAATTTGCGTCCATATGAAATACTCTGGATTACCTGCATTGTCCTTCTAAATCGAGATACGTTCCTACAGAAACGATAGGATTTTCTTTGGGGTTCCGAGTATCTCTTTTCCGATGCATTATTCCTCCTTTACTGCATCCCTCGCTCCCTCACATTGACGAATTAACACACAATTTGCGTCCATATGAAATACTCTGGATTCCCTGCATTGTCCTTCCAAATCAAGATACGTTTCTACGGAAACAATAGGATTTTCTTTGGGGTTCCGAGTATCTCTTTTCCGATGCATTATTCCTCCTTTACTGCATCCCTCGCTCTCTCACATTGACGAATTAACACACAATTTGCGTCCATATGAAATTCTCTGGATTCCCTGCATTGTCCTTCTAAATCGAGACACGTTTCTACGGAAACGATAGGATTTTCTTTGGGGTTCCGCGTATCTCTTTTCCGATGCATTATTCCTCCTTTACTGCATCCCTCGCTTCCTCACATTGACGAATTAACACACAATTTGCGTCCATATGAAATACTCAGGATTCCCTGCATTGTCCTTCTAAATCGAGATACGTTTCTACAGAAACGAGAGGATTTTCTTTGGGGTTCCGAGTATCTCTTTTCCTATGCATTATTCCTCCTTTACTGCATCCCTCGCTCCCTCACATTGACGAATTAACACACAATTTGCGTCCATATGAAATACTCTGGATTCCCTGCATTGTCCTTGTAAATCGAGATACGTTTCTACGGAAACGATAGGATTTTCTTTGGGGTTCCGAGTATCTCTTTTCCGATGCATTATTCCTCCTTTACTGCATCCCTCGCTCCCTCACATTGACGAATTAACACACAATTTGCGTCCATATGAAATACTCTGGATTCCCTGCATTGTCCTTCTAAATCGAGATACGTTTCTACAGATAAGATAGGATTTTCTTTGGGGTTAAGAGTATCTCTTTTCCGATACATTGTTCCTCCTTTACTGCATTCCTCGCTCCCTCACATTGACGAATTAACACACAATTTGTGTCCATACGAAATACTCTGGATTCCCTGCATTGTCCTTTTAAATCGAGATATGTTTCTACGGAAACGATAGGATTTTCTTTGGGGTTCCGAGTATCTCTTTTCCGATGCATTATTCCTCCTTTACTGCATCCCTCGCTCCCTCACATTTAAGAATTAACACACAATTTGCGTCAATATGAAATACTCTGGATTCCCTGCATTGTCCTTCTAAATCGAGATACGTTTCTACGGAAACGGTAAGATTTTCCTTGGGGTTCAGAGGATCTCTTTTCCGATATATTATTCCTCCTTTACTACATCCCTCGCTCCCTCACATTGACGAATTAACACACATTTTGCGTCCATATGAAATACTCTGGATTCCCTGCATTGTCCTTGTAAATCGAGATACGTTTCTACGGAAACGATAGGATTTTCTTTGGGGTTCCGAGTATCTATTTTCCGATGCATTATTCCTCCTTTACTGCATCCCTCGCTCCCTCACATTGACGAATTAACACACAATTTGCGTCCATATGAAATACTCAGGATTCCCTGCATTGTCATTCTAAATCGAGATACGTTTCTACGGAAACGATAGGATTTTCTTTGGGGTTCCGAGTATCTCTTTTCCGATGCATTATTCCTCCTTTACTGCATCCCTCGCTAACTCACATTGACGAAGTAACACACAATTTGCGTCGATATGAAATACTCTGGATTCCCTGCATTGTCCTTCTAAATCGAGATACGTTTCTACGGAAACGATAGGATTTTCTTTGGGGTTCCGAGTATCTCTTTTCCGATGCATTATTCCTCCTTTACTGCATCCCTCGCTCCCTCACATTGACGAATTAACACACAATTTGCGTCCATATGAAATACTCTGGATTACCTGCATTGTCCTTCTACATCAAGATACGTTTCTACGGAAACGATAGGATTTTCTTTGGGGTTCCGAGTATCTCTTTTCCGATGCATTATTCCTCCTTTACTGCATCCCTCGCTCCCTCACATTGACGAATTAACACACAATTTGCGTCCATATGAAATACTCTGGATTCTTTGCATTGTCCTTCTAAATCGAGATACGTTTCTACGGAAACAATAGGATTTTCTTTGGGGTTCCGAGTATCTCTTTTCCGATGCATTATTCCTCCTTTACTGCATCCCTCGCTCCCTCACATTGACGAATTAACACACAATTTGCGTCCATATGAAATACTCTGGATTCCCTGCATTGACCTCCTAAATCAAGATATGTTTCTACGGAAACGATAGGAATTTCTTTGGGGTTCCGAGTATCTCTTTTCCGATGCATTATTCCTCCTTTACTGCATCCCTCGCTCTCTCACATTGACGAATTAACACACAATTTGCTTCCATATGAAATACTCTGGATTCCCTGCATTGTCCTTCTAAATCGAGATACGTTTCTACGGAAACGATAGGATTTTATTTGGGGTTCGGCATATCTCTTTTCCGATGCATTATTCCTACTTTACTGCATCCCTCGCTTCCTCACATTGACGAATTAACACACAATTTGCGTCCATATGAAATACTCTGGATTCCCTGCATTGTCCTTCTAAATCGAGATACGTTTCTACAGAAACGAGAGGATTTTCTTTGGGGTTCCGACTATCTCTTTTCCTATGCATTATTCCACCTTTACTGCATCCCTCGCTCCCTCACATTGACGAATTAACACACAATTTGCGTCCATATGAAAAACTCTGGATTCCCTGCATTGTCCTTCTAAATCGAGATACGATTCTTCGGAAACGATAGGATTTTCTTTGGGGTTCCGAGTATCTCTTTTCCGATGCATTATTCCTCCTTTACTGCATCCCTCGCTCCCTCACATTGACGAATTAACACACAATTCGCGTCCATATGAAATACTCTGGATTCCCTGCATTTGCCTTCTAAATCGAGATACGTTTCTACGGAAGCAATCGCATTTTCTTTGGGGTACCGAGTATCTCTTTTCCGATGCATTATTCCTCATTTACTGCATCCCTCGCTCCCTCACATTGCCGAATTAACACACAATTTGCGTCCATATGAAATACTCTGGGTTCCCTGCATTATCTTTCTAAAACGAGATACGTTTCTACGGAAACGATAGGATTTTCTTTTGGGAGCCGAGTATCTCTTTTCCGATGCATTATTCCTCCTTTACTGCATCTATTCCTCCTTTACTGCATCCCTCGCTCCCTCACATTGACGAATTAACACACAATTTGCGTCCATATGATATACTCCGGATTCCCTGAATTGTCCTTCTATATCGAGATACGTTTCTACGGAAACGATAGGATTTTCTTTGGGGTTCCGAGTATCTATTTTCCCATGCATCATTCATCCTTTATTGCATCCCTCGCTCCCTCACAATGACGAATTAACGCACAATTTGCGTCCATATGAAATACTCTGGATTCCCTGCATTGTCCTTCTAAATCGAGATACGTTTCTACGGAAACGATAGGATTTTCTTTGGGGTTCCAAGTATCTCTTTTCCGATACATTATTCCTCCTTTACTGCATCCCTCGCTCCCTCACATTGACGAATTAACACACAATTTGCGTCCATATGAAATACTCTGGATTCCCTGCATTGTCCTTCTAAATCGAGATATGTTTCTACGGAAACGATAGGATTTTCTTTGGGGTTCCGAGTATCTCTTTTCTGATGCATTATTCCTCCTTTACTGCATACCTCGCTCCCTCACATTGACAAATTAACACACAAGTTGCGTCCATATCAAATTCTCTGGATTCCCTGCATTGTCCTTCTAAATCGGGATTTGTTTCTACGGAAACGATAGGATTTTCCTTGGGGTTCCGAGTATCTCTTTTCCGATGCATTATTCCTCCTTTACTGCATCCCTCGCTCCCTCAGATTGACGAATTAACACACAATTTGCCTCCATATGAAATACTCTGGATGTCCTGCATTGTCCTTGTAAATCGAGATACGTTTCTATGGAAACGATAGGATTTTCTTTGGGGTTCCGAGTATCTCTTTTCCGATGCATTATTCCTCCTTTACTGCATCCCTCGCTCCCTCACATTGACGAATTAACACACAATTTGCGTCCATATGAAATACTCTGGATTCCCTGCATTGTCCTTCTAAATCGAGATACGTTTCTATGGATAAGATAGGATTTTCTTTGGGGTTAAGAGTATCTCTTTTCCGATGCATTATTCCTCCTTTACTGCATTCCTCGCTCCCTCACATTGACGAATTAACACACAATTTGTGTCCATACGAAATACTCTGGATTCCCTGCATTGTCCTTTTAAATCGAGATACGTTTCTACGGAAACGATAGGATTTTCTTTGGGGTTCCGAGTATCTCTTTTCCGATGCATTATTGCTCCTTTACTGCATCGCTCGCTCCCTCACATTGACGAATTAACACACAATTTGCGTCAATATGAGATACTCTGGATTCCCTGCATTGTCCTTCTAAATCGAGATACGTTTCTACGGAAACGGTAGGATTTTCCTTGGGGTTCCGAGTATCTCTTTTCCGATATATTATTCCTCCTTTACTGCATCCCTCGCTCCCTCACATTGACGAATTAACACACAATTTGCGTCCATATGAAATACTCTCGATTCCCTGCATTGTCCTTCTAAATCGAAATACGTTTCTATGGAGAGAATAGGATTTTCTTTGGGGTTCCGAGTATCTCTTTTCCGATGCATTATTCCTCCTTTACTGCATCCCTCGCTAACTCACATTGACGAATTAACACAAAATTTGCGTCCATATGAAATACTCTGGATTCCTTGCATTGTCCTTCTAAGTCGAGATACGTTTCTACGGAAACGATAGGATTTTCTTTGGGGTTCCGAGTATCTCTTTTCCGATGCATTATTCCTCCTTTACTGCATCCCTCGCTCCCTCACATTGACGAATTAACACACAATTTGCGTCCATATGAAATACTCTGGATTACCTTGATTGTCCTTCTAAATCGAGATACGTTTCTACGGAAACGATAGGATTTTCTTTGGGGTTCCGAGTATCTCTTTTCCGATGCATTATTCCTCCTTTACTGCATCCCTCGCTCCCTCACATTGACGAATTAACACACAATTTGCGTCCATATGAAATACTGTGGATTACCTGGATTGTCCTTCTAAATCGAGATACGTTTCTACGGAAACGATAGGATTTTCTTTGGGGTTCCGAGTATCTCTTTTCCGATGCATTATTCCTCCTTTACTGCATCCCTCGCTCCCTCACATTGACGAATTAACACACAATTTGCGTCCATTTGAAATACTCTGGATTCCCTGCATTGTCCTCCTAAATCAAGATATGTTTCTACGGAAACGATAGGATTTTCTTTGGGGTTCCGCGTATCTCTTATCCGATGCATTATTCCTCCTTTACTGCATTTCTCGCTCCCTCACATTGCCGAATTAACACTAAATTTGCGTCCATATGAAATACTCTGGGTTCCCTGCATTATCTTTCTAAAACGAGATACGTTTCTACGGAAACGATAGGATTTTCTTTGGGGTTCCGAGTATCTCTTTTCCGATGCATTATTCCTCCTTTACTGCATCCCTCGCTCCCTCACATTTAAGAAATAACACACAATTTGCGTCAATATGAAATACTCTGGATTCCCTGCATTGTCTTTCTAAATCGAGATACGTTTCTACGGAAACCGTAGGATTTTCCTTGGGGTTCCCAGTATCTCTTTTCCGATATATTATTCCTCCTTTACTGCATCCCTCGCAAACTCACATTGACGAATTAACACACAATTTGCGTCCATATGAAATACTCTCGATTCCCTGCATTGTCCTTGTAAATCAAGATACGTTTCTACGGAAACGATAGGATTTTCTTTGGGGTTCCGAGTATCTATTTTCCGATGCATTATTCCTCCATTACTGCATCCCTCGCTCCCTCACATTGACGAATTAACACACAATTTGCGTCCATATGATATACTCTGGATTCCCTGCATTGTCCTTCTAAATCGAGATACGTTTGTACGGAAACGATAGGATTTTCTTTGGGGTTCCGAGTATCTCTTTTCCGATGTATTATTCCTCCTTTACTGCATCCCTCGCTCCCTCACATTGACGAATTAACACACAATTTGCGTCCATATGAAATACTCTGGATTCCCTGCATTGTCCTCCTAAATCGAGATACGTTTCTACGGAAACGATAGGATTCTCTTTGGGGTTCCGAGTATCTGTTTTCCGATGCATTATTCCTCCTTTACTGCATCCCTCGCTCCCTCACATTGACGAATTAACACACAAGTTGCGTCCATATGAAATACTCTGGATTCCCTGCATTGTCCTTCTAAATCGGGATACGTTTCTACGGAAACGATAGGATTTTCTTTGGGGTTCCGAGTATCTCTTTTCCGATGCATTATTCCTCCTTTACTGCATCCCTGGCTAACTCACATTGACGAATTAACACACAATTTGAGTCCATATGAAATACTCTGGATTCCCTGCATTATCCTTCTAAATCGAGATACGTTTCTACGGAAACGATAGGATATTCTTTGGGGTTCCGCGTATCTCTTTTCCGATGCATTATTCCTCCTTTACTGCATCCCTCGCTCCCTCACATTGACGAATTAACACACAATTTGCGTCCATATGAAATACTCTGGATTCCCTGCATTGTCCTTCTAAATCAAGATTCGTTTCTACGGAAACGATAGGATTTTCTTTGGGGTTCCGAGTATCTCTTTTCCGATGCATTATTCCTCCTTTACTGCATACCTCGCTCCCTCACATTGCCGAATTAACACACAAATTGCGTCCATATGAAATACTCTGGGTTCATTGCATTATCTTTCTAAATCGAGATACGTTTCTACGGAATCGATAGGATTTTCATTTGGGAGTCGAGTATCTCTTTTCCGATGCATTATTCCTCCTTTACTGCATCCCTCGCTCCCTCACATTGAGGAATTAAGACACAATTTGCGTCCATATGAAATACTCTGGATTACCTGCATTGTCCTTCTAAATCGAGATACGTTTCTACAGAAACGATAGGATTTTCTTTGGGGTTCCGAGTATCTCTTTTCCGATGCATTATTCCTCCTTTACTGCATCCCTCGCTCCCTCACATTGACGAATTAACACACAATTTGCGTCCATATGAAATACTCTGGATTCCCTGCATTGTCCTTCTAAATCAAGATACGTTTCTACGGAAACAATAGGATTTTCTTTGGGGTTCCGAGTATCTCTTTTCCGATGCATTATTCCTCCTTCACTGCATCCTTCGCTCTCTCACATTGACGAATTAACACACAATTTGCGTCCATATGAAATACTCTGGATTCCCTGCATTGTCCTCCTAAATCGAGATACGTTTCTACGGAAACGATAGGATTCTCTTTGGGGTACCGAGTATCTCTTTTCCGATGCATTATTCCTCCTTTACTGCATCCCTCGCTCCCTCACATTGACGAGTTAACACACAAGTTGCGTCCATATGAAATACTCTGGATTCCCTGCATTGTACTTCTAAATCGAGATACGTTTCTACGGAAACAATAGGATTTTCTTTGGGGTTCCGAGTATCTCTTTTCCGATGCATTATTCCTCCTTTACTGCATCCCTCGCTAACTCACATTGACGAATTAACACACAATTTGCGCCCATATGAAATACTCTGGATTCCCTGCATTATCCTTCTAAATCGAGATACGTTTCTACGGAAACGATAGGATTTTCTTTGGGGTTCCGCGTATCTCTTTTCCGATGCATTATTCCTCCTTTACTGCATCCCTCGCTCCCTCACATTGACGAATTAACACACAATTTGCGTCCATATGAAATACTCTGGATTCCCTGCATTGTCCTTCTAAATCGGGATTCGTTTCTACGGAAACGATAGGATTTTCTTTGGGGTTCCGAGTATCTCTTTTCCGATGCATTATTCCTCCTTTACTGCATACCTCGCTCCCTCACATTGCCAAATTAACACACAAATTGCGTCCATATGAAATACTCTGGGTTCATTGCATTATCTTTCTAAATCGAGATACGTTTCTACGGAATCGATAGGATTTTCATTTGGGAGTCGAGTATCTCTTTTCCGATGCATTATTCCTCCTTTACTGCATCCCTCGCTCCCTCACATTGACGAATTAACACACAATTTGCGTCCATATGAAATACTCTGGATTACCTGCATTGTCCTTCTAAATCGAGATACGTTTCTACAGAAACGATAGGATTTTCTTTGGGGTTCCGAGTATCTCTTTTCCGATGCATTATTCCTCCTTTACTGCATCCCTCGCTCCCTCACATTGACGAATTAACACACAATTTGCGTCCATATGAAATACTCTGGATTCCCTGCATTGTCCATCTAAATCAAGATACGATTCTACGGAAACAATAGGATTTTCTTTGGGGTTCCGAGTATCTCTTTTCCGATGCATTATTCCTCCTTTACTGCATCCCTCGCTCTCTCACATTGACGAATTAACACACAATTTGCGTCCATATGAAATACTCTGGATTCCCTGCATTGTCCTTCTAAATCGAGACACGTTTCTACGGAAACGATAGGATTTTCTTTGGGGTTCCGCGTATCTCTTTTCCGATGCATTATTCCTCCTTTACTGCATCCCTCGCTTCCTCACATTGACGAATTAACACACAATTTGCGTCCATATGAAATACTCTGGATTCCCTGCATTGTCATTCTAAATCGAGATACGTTTCTACAGAAACAAGAGGATTTTCCTTGGGGTTCCGAGTATCTCTTTTCCTATGCATTATTCCTCCTTTACTGCATCCCTCGCTCCCTCACATTGACGAATTAACACACAATTTGCGTCCATATGGAATACTCTGGATTCCCTGCATTGTCCTTCTAAATCGAGATACGTTTCTACAGATAAGATTGGATTTTCTTTGGGGTTAAGAGTAACTATTTTCCGATACATTATTCCTCCTTTACTGCATTCCTCGCTCCCTCACATTGACGAATTAACACACAATTTGTGTCCATACGAAATACTCTGGATTCCCTGCATTGTCCTTTTAAATCGAGATATGTTACTACGGAAACGATAGGATTTTCTTTGGGGTTCCGAGTATCTCTTTTCCGATGCATTATTCCTCCTTTACTGCATCCCTCGCTCCCTCTCATTTAAGAATTAACACACAATTTGCGTCAATATGAAATACTCTGGATTCCCTGCATTGTCCTTCTAAATCGAGATACGTTTCTACGGAAACGGTAAGATTTTCATTGGGGTTCCGAGTATCTCTTTTCCGATATATTATTCCTCCTTTACTGCATCCCTCGCTCCCTCACATTGACGAATTAACACACAATTTGCGTCCATATGAAATACTCTGGATTCCCTGCATTGTCCTTGTAAATCGAGATACGTTTCGATGGAAACGATAGGATTTTCTTTGGGGTTCCGCGTATCTCTTTTCCGATGCATTATTCCTACTTTACTGCATCCCTCGCTTCCTCACATTGACGAATTAACACACAATTTGCGTCCATATGAAATACTCTGGATTCCCTGCATTGTCCTTCTAAATCGAGATACGTTTCTACAGAAACGAGAGGATTTTCTTTGGGGTTCCGAGTATCTCTTTTCCTATGCATTATTCCTCCTTTACTGAATCCCTCGCTCCCTCACATTGACGAATTAACACACAATTTGCGTCCATATGAAATACTCTGGTTTCCCTGCATTGTCCTTCTAAATCGAGATACGATTCTTCGGAAACGATAGGATTTTCTTTGAGGTTCCGAGTATCTCTTTTCCGATGCATTATTCCTCCTTTACTGCATTTCTCGCTCCCTCACATTGCCGAATTAACACTAAATTTGCGTCCATATGAAATACTCTGGGTTCCCTGCATTATCTTTCTAAAACGAGATACGTTTCTACGGAAACGATAGGATTTTCTTTGGGGTTCCGAGTATCTCTTTTCCGATGCATTATTCCTCCTTTACTGCATCCCTCGCTAACTCACATTGACGAATTAACACACAATTTGAGTCCATATGCAATACTCTGGATTCCCTGCATTATCCTTCTAAATCGAGATACGTTTCTACGGAAACGATAGGATTTTCTTTGGGGTTCCGCGTATCTCTTTTCCGATGCATTATTCCTCCTTTACTGCATCCCTCGCTCCCTCACATTGACGAATTAACACACAATTTGCGTCCATATGAAATACTCTGGATTCCCTGCATTGTCCTTCTAAATCAAGATTCGTTTCTACGGAAACGATAGGATTTTCTTTGGGGTTCCGAGTATCTCTTTTCCGATGCATTATTCCTCCTTTACTGCATACCTCGCTCCCTCACATTGCCGAATTAACACACAAATTGCGTCCATATGAAATACTCTGGGTTCATTGCATTATCTTTCTAAATCGAGATACGTTTCTACGGAATCGATAGGATTTTCATTTGGGAGTCGAGTATCTCTTTTCCGATGCATTATTCCTCCTTTACTGCATCCCTCGCTCCCTCACATTGAGGAATTAAGACACAATTTGCGTCCATATGAAATACTCTGGATTACCTGCATTGTCCTTCTAAATCGAGATACGTTTCTACAGAAACGATAGGATTTTCTTTGGGGTTCCGAGTATCTCTTTTCCGATGCATTATTCCTCCTTTACTGCATCCCTCGCTCCCTCACATTGACGAATTAACACACAATTTGCGTCCATATGAAATACTCTGGATTCCCTGCATTGTCCTTCTAAATCAAGATACGTTTCTACGGAAACAATAGGATTTTCTTTGGGGTTCCGAGTATCTCTTTTCCGATGCATTATTCCTCCTTCACTGCATCCTTCGCTCTCTCACATTGACGAATTAACACACAATTTGCGTCCATATGAAATACTCTGGATTCCCTGCATTGTCCTCCTAAATCGAGATACGTTTCTACGGAAACGATAGGATTCTCTTTGGGGTACCGAGTATCTCTTTTCCGATGCATTATTCCTCCTTTACTGCATCCCTCGCTCCTTCACATTGACGAGTTAACACACAAGTTGCGTCCATATGAAATACTCTGGATTCCCTGCATTGTACTTCTAAATCGAGATACGTTTCTACGGAAACAATAGGATTTTCTTTGGGGTTCCGAGTATCTCTTTTCCGATGCATTATTCCTCCTTTACTGCATCCCTCGCTAACTCACATTGACGAATTAACACACAATTTGCGTCCATATGAAATACTCTGGATTCCCTGCATTATCCTTCTAAATCGAGATACGTTTCTACGGAAACGATAGGATTTTCTTTGGGGTTCCGCGTATCTCTTTTCCGATGCATTATTCCTCCTTTACTGCATCCCTCGCTCCCTCACATTGACGAATTAACACACAATTTGCGTCCATATGAAATACTCTGGATTCCCTGCATTGTCCTTCTAAATCGGGATTCGTTTCTACGGAAACGATAGGATTTTCTTTGGGGTTCCGAGTATCTCTTTTCCGATGCATTATTCCTCCTTTACTGCATACCTCGCTCCCTCACATTGCCAAATTAACACACAAATTGCGTCCATATGAAATACTCTGGGTTCATTGCATTATTTTTCTAAATCGAGATACGTTTCTACGGAATCGATAGGATTTTCATTTGGGAGTCGAGTATCTCTTTTCCGATGCATTATTCCTCCTTTACTGCATCCCTCGCTCCCTCACATTGACGAATTAACACACAATTTGCGTCCATATGAAATACTCTGGATTACCTGCATTGTCCTTCTAAATCGAGATACGTTTCTACAGAAACGATAGGATTTTCTTTGGGGTTCCGAGTATCTCTTTTCCGATGCATTATTCCTCCTTTACTGCATCCCTCGCTCCCTCACATTGACGAATTAACACACAATTTGCGTCCATATGAAATACTCTGGATTCCCTGCATTGTCCATCTAAATCAAGATACGATTCTACGGAAACAATAGGATTTTCTTTGGGGTTCCGAGTATCTCTTTTCCGATGCATTATTCCTCCTTTACTGCATCCCTCGCTCTCTCACATTGACGAATTAACACACAATTTGCGTCCATATGAAATACTCTGGATTCCCTGCATTGTCCTTCTAAATCGAGACACGTTTCTACGGAAACGATAGGATTTTCTTTGGGGTTCCGCGTATCTCTTTTCCGATGCATTATTCCTCCTTTACTGCATCCCTCGCTTCCTCACATTGACGAATTAACACACAATTTGCGTCCATATGAAATACTCTGGATTCCCTGCATTGTCATTCTAAATCGAGATACGTTTCTACAGAAACAAGAGGATTTTCCTTGGGGTTCCGAGTATCTCTTTTCCTATGCATTATTCCTCCTTTACTGCATCCCTCGCTCCCTCACATTGACGAATTAACACACAATTTGCGTCCATATGGAATACTCTGGATTCCCTGCATTGTCCTTCTAAATCGAGATACGTTTCTACAGATAAGATTGGATTTTCTTTGGGGTTAAGAGTAACTCTTTTCCGATACATTATTCCTCCTTTACTGCATTCCTCGCTCCCTCACATTGACGAATTAACACACAATTTGTGTCCATACGAAATACTCTGGATTCCCTGCATTGTCCTTTTAAATCGAGATATGTTACTACGGAAACGATAGGATTTTCTTTGGGGTTCCGAGTATCTCTTTTCCGATGCATTATTCCTCCTTTACTGCATCCCTCGCTCCCTCTCATTTAAGAATTAACACACAATTTGCGTCAATATGAAATACTCTGGATTCCCTGCATTGTCCTTCTAAATCGAGATACGTTTCTACGGAAACGGTAAGATTTTCATTGGGGTTCCGAGTATCTCTTTTCCGATATATTATTCCTCCTTTACTGCATCCCTCGCTCCCTCACATTGACGAATTAACACACAATTTGCGTCCATATGAAATACTCTGGATTCCCTGCATTGTCCTTGTAAATCGAGATACGTTTCGATGGAAACGATAGGATTTTCTTTGGGGTTCCGCGTATCTCTTTTCCGATGCATTATTCCTACTTTACTGCATCCCTCGCTTCCTCACATTGACGAATTAACACACAATTTGCGTCCATATGAAATACTCTGGATTCCCTGCATTGTCCTTCTAAATCGAGATACGTTTCTACAGAAACGAGAGGATTTTCTTTGGGGTTCCGAGTATCTCTTTTCCTATGCATTATTCCTCCTTTACTGAATCCCTCGCTCCCTCACATTGACGAATTAACACACAATTTGCGTCCATATGAAATACTCTGGATTCCCTGCATTGTCCTTCTAAATCGAGATACGATTCTTCGGAAACGATAGGATTTTCTTTGAGGTTCCGAGTATCTCTTTTCCGATGCATTATTCCTCCTTTACTGCATTTCTCGCTCCCTCACATTGCCGAATTAACACTAAATTTGCGTCCATATGAAATACTCTGGGTTCCCTGCATTATCTTTCTAAAACGAGATACGTTTCTACGGAAACGATAGGATTTTCTTTGGGGTTCCGAGTATCTCTTTTCCGATGCATTATTCCTCCTTTACTGCATCCCTCGCTCCCTCACATTTAAGAAATAACACACAATTTGCGTCAATGTGAAATACTCTGGATTCCCTGCATTGTCCTTCTAAATCGAGATACGTTTCTACGGAAACCGTAGGATTTTCCTTGGGGTTCCCAGTATCTCTTTTCCGATATATTATTCCTCCTTTACTGCACCCCTCGCAAACTCACATTGACGAATTAACACACAATTTGCGTCCATATGAAATACTCTGGATTCCCTGCATTGTCCTTCTAAATCAAGATACGTTTCTACGGAAACGATAGGATTTTCTTTGAGGTTCCGAGTATCTCTTTTCCGATGCATTATTCCTCCTTTACTGCATCCCTCGCTCCCTCACATTGCCGAAGTAACACACAAATTGCGTCCATATGAAATACTCTGGGTTCCCTGCATTATCTTTCTAAATCGAGATACGTTTCTACGGAATCGATAGGATTTTCTTTTGGGAGTCGAGTATCTCTTTTCCGATGCATTATTCCTCCTTTACTGCATCCCTCGCTCCCTCACATTGACGAATTAACACACAATTTGCGTCCATATGAAATACTCTGGATTCCCTGCATTGTCCTTCTAAATCGAGATACGTTTCTACGGAAACGATAGGATTTTCTTTGGGGTTCCGAGTATCTCTTTTCCGATGCATTATTCCTCCTTTACTGCATCCCTCGCTCCCTCACATTGACGAATTAACACACAATTTGCGTCCATATGAAATACTCTGGATTCCCTGCATTGTCCTCCTAAATCGAGATACGTTTCTACGGAAACGATAGGATTCTCTTTGGGGTTCCGAGTATCTGTTTTCCGATGCATTATTCCTCCTTTACTGCATCCCTCGCTCCCTCACATTGACGAATTAACACACAAGTTGCGTCCATATGAAATACTCTGGATTCCCTGCATTGTCCTTCTAAATCGAGATACATTTCTACGGAAACGATAGGATTTCCTTTGGGGTTCCGAGTATCTCTTTTCCGATGCATTATTCCTCCTTTACTGCATCCCTCGCTAACTCACATTGACGAATTAACACACAATTTGAGTCCATATGCAATACTCTGGATTCCCTGCATTATCCTTCTAAATCGAGATACGTTTCTACGGAAACGATAGGATTTTCTTTGGGGTTCCGCGTATCTCTTTTCCGATGCATTATTCCTCCTTTACTGCATCCCTCGCTCCCTCACATTGACGAATTAACACACAATTTGCGTCCATATGAAATACTCTGGATTCCCTGCATTGTCCTTCTAAATCAAGATTCGTTTCTACGGAAACGATAGGATTTTCTTTGGGGTTCCGAGTATCTCTTTTCCGATGCATTATTCCTCCTTTACTGCATACCTCGCTCCCTCACATTGCCGAATTAACACACAAATTGCGTCCATATGAAATACTCTGGGTTCATTGCATTATCTTTCTAAATCGAGATACGTTTCTACGGAATCGATAGGATTTTCATTTGGGAGTCGAGTATCTCTTTTCCGATGCATTATTCCTCCTTTACTGCATCCCTCGCTCCCTCACATTGACGAATTAACACACAATTTGCGTCCATATGAAATACTCTGGATTACCTGCATTGTCCTTCTAAATCGAGATACGTTTCTACAGAAACGATAGGATTTTCTTTGGGGTTCCGAGTATCTCTTTTCCGATGCATTATTCCTCCTTTACTGCATCCCTCGCTCCCTCACATTGACGAATTAACACACAATTTGCGTCCATATGAAATACTCTGGATTCCCTGCATTGTCCTTCTAAATCAAGATACGTTTCTACGGAAACAATAGGATTTTCTTTGGGGTTCCGAGTATCTCTTTTCCGATGCATTATTCCTCCTTCACTGCATCCCTCGCTCTCTCACATTGACGAATTAACACACAATTTGCGTTCATATGAAATACTCTGGATTCCCTGCATTATCCTTCTAAATCGAGATACGTTTCTACGGAAACGATAGGATTTTCTTTGGGGTTCCGCGTATCTCTTTTCCGATGCATTATTCCTCCTTTACTGCATCCCTCGCTCCCTCACATTGACGAATTAACACACAATTTGCGTCCATATGAAATACTCTGGATTCCCTGCATTGTCCTTCTAAATCGGGATTCGTTTCTACGGAAACGATAGGATTTTCTTTGGGGTTCCGAGTATCTCTTTTCCGATGCATTATTCCTCCTTTACTGCATACCTCGCTCCCTCACATTGCCAAATTAACACACAAATTGCGTCCATATGAAATACTCTGGGTTCATTGCATTATCTTTCTAAATCGAGATACGTTTCTACGGAATCGATAGGATTTTCATTTGGGAGTCGAGTATCTCTTTTCCGATGCATTATTCCTCCTTTACTGCATCCCTCGCTCCCTCACATTGACGAATTAACACACAATTTGCGTCCATATGAAATACTCTGGATTACCTGCATTGTCCTTCTAAATCGAGATACGTTTCTACAGAAACGATAGCATTTTCTTTGGGGTTCCGAGTATCTCTTTTCCGATGCATTATTCCTCCTTTACTGCATCCCTCGCTCCCTCACATTGACGAATTAACACACAATTTGCGTCCATATGAAATACTCTGGATTCCCTGCATTGTCCATCTAAATCAAGATACGTTTCTACGGAAACAATAGGATTTTCTTTGGGGTTCCGAGTATCTCTTTTCCGATGCATTATTCCTCCTTTACTGCATCCCTCGCTTTCTCACATTGACGAATTAACACACAATTTGCGTCCATATGAAATACTCTGGATTCCCTGCATTGTCCTTCTAAATCGAGACACGTTTCTACGGAAACGATAGGATTTTCTTTGGGGTTCCGCGTATCTCTTTTCCGATGCATTATTCCTCCTTTACTGCATCCCTCGCTTCCTCACATTGACGAATTAACACACAATTTGCGTCCATATGAAATACTCTGGATTCCCTGCATTGTCATTCTAAATCGAGATACGTTTCTACAGAAACAAGAGGATTTTCCTTGGGGTTCCGAGTATCTCTTTTCCTATGCATTATTCCTCCTTTACTGCATCCCTCGCTCCCTCACATTGACGAATTAACACACAATTTGCGTCCATATGAAATACTCTGGATTCCCTGCATTGTCCTTCTAAATCGAGATACGTTTCTACAGATAAGATTGGATTTTCTTTTGGGTTAAGAGTAACTCTTTTCCGATACATTATTCCTCCTTTACTGCATTCCTCGCTCCCTCACATTGACGAATTAACACACAATTTGTGTCCATACGAAGTTCTCTGGATTCCCTGCATTGTCCTTTTAAATCGAGATATGTTACTACGGAAACGATAGGATTTTCTTTGGGGTTCCGAGTATCTCTTTTCCGATGCATTATTCCTCCTTTACTGCATCCCTCGCTCCCTCTCATTTAAGAATTAACACACAATTTGCGTCAATATGAAATACTCTGGATTCCCTGCATTGTCCTTCTAAATCGAGATACGTTTCTACGGAAACGGTAAGATTTTCATTGGGGTTCCGAGTATCTCTTTTCCGATATATTATTCCTCCTTTACTGCATCCCTCGCTCCCTCACATTGACGAATTAACACACAATTTGCGTCCATATGAAATACTCTGGATTCCCTGCATTGTCCTTGTAAATCGAGATACGTTTCTACGGAAACGATTGGATTTTCTTTGGGGTTCCGAGTATCTATTTTCCGATGCATTATTCCTCCTTTACTGCATCCCTCGCTCCCTCACATTGAGGAATTAACACACAATTTGCGTCCATATGATATACTCTGGATTCCCTGCATTGTCCTTCTAAATCGAGATACGTTTGTACGGAAACGATAGGATTTTCTTTGGGGTTCCGAGTATCTCTTTTCCGATGTATTATTCCTCCTTTACTGCATCCCTCGCTCCCTCACATTGACGAATTAACACACAATTTGAGTCCATATGCAATACTCTGGATTCCCTGCATTATCCTAATAAATCGAGATACGTTTCTACGGAAACGATAGGATTTTCTTTGGGGTTCCGCGTATCTCTTTTCCGATGCATTATTCCTCCTTTACTGCATCCCTCGCTCCCTCACATTGACGAATTAACACACAATTTGCGTCCATATGAAATACTCTGGATTCCCTGCATTGTCCTTCTAAATCAAGATTCGTTTCTACGGAAACGATAGGATTTTCTTTGGGGTTCCGAGTATCTATTTTCCGATGCATTATTCCTCCTTTACTGCATACCTCGCTCCCTCACATTGCCGAATTAACACACAAATTGCGTCCATATGAAATACTCTGGGTTCATTGCATTATCTTTCTAAATCGAGATACGTTTCTACGGAATCGATAGGATTTTCATTTGGGAGTCGAGTATCTCTTTTCCGATGCATTATTCCTCCTTTACTGCATCCCTCGCTCCCTCACATTGACGAATTAACACACAATTTGCGTCCATATGAAATACTCTGGATTACCTGCATTGTCCTTCTAAATCGAGATACGTTTCTACAGAAACGATAGGATTTTCTTTGGGGTTCCGAGTATCTCTTTTCCGATGCATTATTCCTCCTTTACTGCATCCCTCGCTCCCTCACATTGACGAATTAACACACAATTTGCGTCCATATGAAATACTCTGGATTCCCTGCATTGTCCTTCTAAATCAAGATACGTTTCTACGGAAACAATAGGATTTTCTTTGGGGATCCGAGTATCTCTTTTCCGATGCATTATTCCTCCTTCACTGCATCCCTCGCTCTCTCACATTGACGAATTAACACACAATTTGCGTCCATATGAAATACTCTGGATTCCCTGCATTGTCCTCCTAAATCGAGATACGTTTCTACGGAAACGATAGGATTCTCTTTGGGGTACCGAGTATCTCTTTTCCGATGCATTATTCCTCCTTTACTGCATCCCTCGCTCCCTCACATTGACGAATTAACACACAAGTTGCGTCCATATGAAATACTCTGGATTCCCTGCATTGTACTTCTAAATCGAGATACGTTTCTACGGAAACAATAGGATTTTCTTTGGGGTTCCGAGTATCTCTTTTCCGATGCATTATTCCTCCTTTACTGCATCCCTCGCTAACTCACATTGACGAATTAACACACAATTTGCGTCCATATGAAATACTCTGGATTCCCTGCATTATCCTTCTAAATCGAGATACGTTTCTACGGAAACGATAGGATTTTCTTTGGGGTTCCGCGTATCTCTTTTCGGATGCATTATTCCTCCTTTACTGCATCCCTCGCTCCCTCACATTGACGAATTAACACACAATTTGCGTCCATATGAAATACTCTGGATTCCCTGCATTGTCCTTCTAAATCGGGATACGTTTCTACGGAAACGATAGGATTTTCTTTGGGGTTCCGAGTATCTCTTTTCCGATGCATTATTCCTCCTTTACTGCATACCTCGCTCCCTCACATTGCCAAATTAACACACAAATTGCGTCCATATGAAATACTCTGGGTTCATTGCATTATCTTTCTAAATCGAGATACGTTTCTACGGAATCGATAGGATTTTCATTTGGGAGTCGAGTATCTCTTTTCCGATGCATTATTCCTCCTTTACTGCATCCCTCGCTCCCTCACATTGACGAATTAACACACAATTTGCGTCCATATGAAATACTCTGGATTACCTGCATTGTCCTTCTAAATCGAGATACGTTTCTTCAGAAACGATAGGATTTTCTTTGGGGTTCCGAGTATCTCTTTTCCGATGCATTATTCCTCCTTTACTGCATCCCTCGCTCCCTCACATTGCCGAATTAACACACAATTTGCGTCCATATGAAATACTCTGGATTCCCTGCATTGTCCATCTAAATCAAGATACGTTTCTACGGAAACAATAGGATTTTCTTTGGGGTTCCGAGTATCTCTTTTCCGATGCATTATTCCTCCTTTACTGCATCCCTCGCTCTCTCACATTGACGAATTAACACACAATTTGCGTCCATATGAAATACTCTGGATTCCCTGCATTGTCCTTCTAAATCGAGACACGTTTCTACGGAAACGATAGGATTTTCTTTGGGGTTCCGCGTATCTCTTTTCCGATGCATTATTCCTCCTTTACTGCATCCCTCGCTTCCTCACATTGACGCATTAACACACAATTTGCGTCCATATGAAATACTCTGGATTCCCTGCATTGTCATTCTAAATCGAGATACGTTTCTACAGAAACAAGAGGATTTTCCTTGGGGTTCCGAGTATCTCTTTTCCTATGCATTATTCCTCCTTTACTGCATCCCTCGCTCCCTCACATTGACGAATTAACACACAATTTGCGTCCATATGAAATACTCTGGATTCCCTGCATTGTCCTTCTAAATCGAGATACGTTTCTACAGATAAGATTGGATTTTCTTTGGGGTTAAGAGTAACTCTTTTCCGATACATTATTCCTCCTTTACTGCATTCCTCGCTCCCTCACATTGACGAATTAACACACAATTTGTGTCCATACGAAATACTCTGGATTCCCTGCATTGTCCTTTTAAATCGAGATATGTTACTACGGAAACGATAGGATTTTCTTTGGGGTTCCGAGTATCTCTTTTCCGATGCATTATTCCTCCTTTACTGCATCCCTCGCTCCCTCTCATTTAAGAATTAACACACAATTTGCGTCAATATGAAATACTCTGGATTCCCTGCATTGTCCTTCTAAATCGAGATACGTTTCTACGGAAACGGTAAGATTTTCATTGGGGTTCCGAGTATCTCTTTTCCGATATATTATTCCTCCTTTACTGCATCCCTCGCTCCCTCACATTGACGAATTAACACACAATTTGCGTCCATATGAAATACTCTGGATTCCCTGCATTGTCCTTGTAAATCGAGATACGTTTCTACGGAAACGATTGGACTTTCTTTGGGGTTCCGAGTATCTATTTTCCGATGCATTATTCCTCCTTTACTGCATCCCTCGCTCCCTCACATTGAGGAATTAACACACAATTTGCGTCCATATGATATACTCTGGATTCCCTGCATTGTCCTTCTAAATCGAGATACGTTTGTACGGAAACGATAGGATTTTCTTTGGGGTTCCGAGTATCTCTTTTCCGATGTATTATTCCTCCTTTACTGCATCCCTCGCTCCCTCACATTGACGAATTAACACACAATTTGCGTCCATATGAAATACTCTGGATTCCCTGCATTGTCCTCCTAAATCGAGATACGTTTCTACGGAAACGATAGGATTTTCTTTGGGGTTCCGAGTATCACTTTTCCGATGCATTATTATTCCTTTACTGCATCCCTCGCTCCCTCACATTGACGAATTAACACACAATTTGCGTCCATATGAAATACTCAGGATTCCCTGCATTGTCATTCTAAATCGAGATACGTTTCTACGGAAACGATAGGATTATCTTTGGGGTTCCGAGTATCTCTTTTCCGATGCATTATTCCTGCTTTACTGCATCCCTCGCTAACTCACATTGACGAAGTAACACACAATTTGCGTCCATATGAAATACTCTGGATTCCCTGCATTGTCCTTCTAAATCGAGATACGTTTCTACGGAAACGATAGGATTTTCTTTGGGGTTCCGAGTATCTCTTTTCCGATGCATTATTCCTCCTTTACTGCATCCCTCGCTCCCTCACATTGACGAATTAACGCACAATTTGCGTCCATATGAAATACTCTGGATTACCTGCATTGTCCTTCTACATCGAGATACGTTTCTACGGAAACGATAGGATTTTCTTTGGGGTTCCGAGTATCTCTTTTCCGATGCATTATTCCTCCTTTACTGCATCCCTCGCTCCCTCACATTGACGAATTAACACACAATTTGCGTCCATATGAAATACTCTGGATTCTTTGCATTGTCCTTCTAAATCGAGATACGTTTCTACGGAAACAATAGGATTTTCTTGGGGTTCCGAGTATCTCTTTTCCGATGCATTATTCCTCCTTTACTGCATCTCTCGCTCCCTCACATTGCCGAATTAACACTAAATTTGCGTCCATATGAAAGACTCTGGGTTCCCTGCATTATCTTTCTAAAACGAGATACGTTTCTACGGAAACGATAGGATTTTCTTTGGGGTTCCGAGTATCTCTTTTCCGATGCATTATTCCTCCTTTACTGCATCCCTCGCTCCCTCACATTTAAGAATTAACACACAATTTGCGTCAATATGAAATACTCTGGATTCCCTGCACTGTCCTTCTAAATCGACATACGTTTTTACGGAAACGGTAGGATTTTCCTTGGGGTTCCCAGTATATCTTTTCCGATATATTATTCCTCCTTTACTGCATCCCCCGCTCCCTCACATTGACGAATTAACACACAATTTGCGTCCATATGAAATACTCTAGATTCCCTGCATTGTCGTTGTAAATCGAGATACGTTTCTACGGAAACGAGAGGATTTTCTTTGGGGTTCCGAGTATCTATTTTCCGATGCATTATTCCTCCTTTACTGCATCCCTCGCTCCCTCACATTGACGAATTAACACACAATTTGCGTCCATATGATATACTCTGGATTCCCTGCATTGTCCTTCTAAATCGAGATACGTTTGTACGGAAACGATAGGATTTTCTTTGGGGTTCTGAGTATCTCTTTTCCGATGCAATATTCCTACTTTACTGCATCCCTCGCTCTCTCACATTGACGAATTAACACACAATTCGCGTCCATATGAAATACTCTGGATTCCCTGCATTGTCCTCCTAAATCGAGATACGTTTCTACGGAGACGATAGGATTTTCTTTGGGGTTCCGAGTATCTCTTTTCCGATGCATTATTCCTCCTTTACTGCATTTCTCGCTCCCTCACATTGCCGAATTAACACTAAATTTGCGTCCATATGAAATACTCTGGGTTCCCTGCATTATCTTTCTAAAACGAGATACGTTTCTACGGAAACGATAGGATTTTCTTTGGGGTTCCGAGTATCTCTTTTCCGATGCATTATTCCTCCTTTACTGCATCCCTCGCTCCCTCACATTTAAGAAATAACACACAATTTGCGTCAATATGAAATACTCTGGATTCCCTGCATTGTCCTTCTAAATCGAGATACGTTTCTACGGAAACCGTAGGATTTTCCTTGGGGTTCCCAGTATCTCTTTTCCGATATATTATTCCTCCTTTACTGCATCCCTCGCAAACTCACATTGACGAATTAACACACAATTTGCGTCCATATGAAATACTCTCGATTCCCTGCATTGTCCTTGTAAATCAAGATACGTTTCTACGGAAACGATAGGATTTTCTTTGGGGTTCCGAGTATCTATTTTCCGATGCATTATTCCTCCTTTACTGCATCCCTCGCTCCCTCACATTGACGAATTAACACACAATTTGCGTCCATATGATATACTCTGGATTCCCTGCATTGTCCTTCTAAATCGAGATACGTTTGTACGGAAACGATAGGATTTTCTTTGGGGTTCCGAGTATCTCTTTTCCGATGCATTATTCCTCCTTTACTGCATCCCTCGCTCCCTCACATTGACGAATTAACACACAATTTGCGTCCATATGAAATACTCTGGATTCCCTGCATTGTCCTCCTAAATCGAGATACGTTTCTACGGAAACGATAGGATTCTCTTTGGGGTTCCGAGTATCTCTTTTCCGATGCATTATTCCTCCTTTACTGCATCCCTCGCTCCCTCACATTGACGAATTAACACACAAGTTGCGTCCATATGAAATACTCTGGATTCCCTGCATTGTCCTTCTAAATCGAGATACGTTTCTACGGAAACGATAGGATTTTCTTTGGGGTTCCGAGTATCTCTTTTCCGATGCATTATTCCTCCTTTACTGCATCCCTCGCTCCCTCACATTGACGAATTAACACACAATTTGCGTCCATATGATATACTCTGGATTCCCTGCATTGTCCTTCTAAATCGAGATACGTTTGTACGGAAACCGTAGGATTTTCCTTGGGGTTCCCAGTATCTCTTTTCCGATATATTATTCCTCCTTTACTGCATCCCTCGCAAACTCACATTGACGAATTAACACACAATTTGCGTCCATATGAAATACTCTCGATTCCCTGCATTGTCCTTGTAAATCGAGATACGTTTGTACGGAAACGATAGGATTTTCTTTGGGGTTCCGAGTATCTCTTTTCCGATGCATTATTCCTCCTTTACTGCATCCCTCGCTCCCTCACATTGACGAATTAACACACAATTTGCGTCCATATGAAATACTCTGGATTCCCTGCATTGTCCTTCTAAATCGGGATTCATTTCTACGGAAACGATAGGATTTTCTTTGGGGTTCCGAGTATCTCTTTTCCGATGCATTATTCCTCCTTTACTGCATACCTCGCTCCCTCACATTGCCGAATTAACACACAAATTGCGTCCATATGAAATACTCTGGGTTCATTGCATTATCTTTCTAAATCGAGATACGTTTCTACGGAATCGATAGGATTTTCATTTGGGAGTCGAGTATCTCTTTTCCGATGCATTATTCCTCCTTTACTGCATCCCTCGCTCCCTCACATTGACGAATTAACACACAATTTGCGTCCATATGAAATACTCTGGATTACCTGCATTGTCCTTCTAAATCGAGATACGTTTCTACAGAAACGATAGGATTTTCTTTGGGGTTCCGAGTATCTCTTTTCCGATTCATTATTCCTCCTTTACTGCATCCATCGCTCCCTCACATTGACGAATTAACACACAATTTGCGTCCATATGAAATACTCTGGATTCCCTGCATTGTCCTTCTAAATCAAGATACGTTTCTACGGAAACAATAGGATTTTCTTTGGGGATCCGAGTATCTCTTTTCCGATGCATTATTCCTCCTTCACTGCATCCCTCGCTCTCTCACATTGACGAATTAACACACAATTTGCGTCCATATGAAATACTCTGGATTCCCTGCATTGTCCTCCTAAATCGAGATACGTTTCTACGGAAACGATAGGATTCTCTTTGGGGTTCCGAGTATCTCTTTTCCGATGCATTATTCCTCCTTTACTGCATCCCTCGCTCCCTCACATTGACGAATTAACACACAAGTTGCGTCCATATGAAATACTCTGGATTCCCTGCATTGTACTTCTAAATCGAGATACGATTCTACGGAAACAATAGGAGTTTCTTTGGGGTTCCGAGTATCTCTTTTCCGATGCATTATTCCTCCTTTACTGCATCCCTCGCTAACTCACATTGACGAATTAACACACAATTTGCGTCCATATGAAATACTCTTGATTCCCTGCATTATCCTTCTAAATCGAGATACGTTTCTACGGAAACGATAGGATTTTCTTTGGGGTTCCGCGTATCTCTTTTCCGATGCATTATTCCTCCTTTACTGCATCCCTCGCTCCCTCACATTGACGAATTAACACACAATTTGCGTCCATATGAAATACTCTGGATTCCCTGCATTGTCCTTCTAAATCGGGATTCGTTTCTACGGAAACGATAGGATTTTCTTTGGGGTTCCGAGTATCTCTTTTCCGATGCATTATTCCTCCTTTACTGCATACCTCGCTCCCTCACATTGCCAAATTAACACACAAATTGCGTCCATATGAAATACTCTGGGTTCATTGCATTATCTTTCTAAATCGAGATACGTTTCTACGGAATCGATAGGATTTTCATTTGGGAGTCGAGTATCTCTTTTCCGATGCATTATTCCTCCTTTACTGCATCCCTCGCTCCCTCACATTGACGAATTAACACACAATTTGCGTCCATATGAAATACTCTGGATTACCTGCATTGACCTTCTAAATCGAGATACGTTTCTACAGAAACGATAGGATTTTCTTTGGGGTTCCGAGTATCTCTTTTCCGATGCATTATTCCTCCTTTACTGCATCCCTCGCTCTCTCACATTGACGAATTAACACACAATTTGCGTCCATATGAAATACTCTGGATTCCCTGCATTGTCCTTCTAAATCGAGACACGTTTCTACGGAAACGATAGGATTTTCTTTGGGGTTCCGCGTATCTCTTTTCCGATGCATTATTCCTCCTTTACTGCATCCCTCGCTTCCTCACATTGACGAATTAACACACAATTTGCGTCCATATGAAATACTCTGGATTCCCTGCATTGTCATTCTAAATCGAGATACGTTTCTACAGAAACGAGAGGATTTTCTTTGGGGTTCCGAGTATCTCTTTTCCTATGCATTATTCCTCCTTTACTGCATCCCTCGCTCCCTCACATTGACGAATTAACACACAATTTGCGTCCATATGAAATACTCTGGATTCCCTGCATTGTCCTTCTAAATCGAGATACGTTTCTACAGATAAGATTGGATTTTCTTTGGGGTTAAGAGTAACTCTTTTCCGATACATTATACCTCCTTTACTGCATTCCTCGCTCCCTCACATTGACGAATTAACACACAATTTGTGTCCATACGAAATACTCTGGATTCCCTGCATTGTCCTTTTAAATCGAGATATGTTACTACGGAAACGATAGGATTTTCTTTGGGGTTCCGAGTATCTCTTTTCCGATGCATTATTCCTCCTTTACTGCATCCCTCGCTCCCTCTCATTTAAGAATTAACACACAATTTGCGTCAATATGAAATACTCTGGATTCCCTGCATTGTCCTTCTAAATCGAGATACGTTTCTACGGAAACGGTAAGATTTTCCTTGGGGTTCCGAGTATCTCTTTTCCGATATATTATTCCTCCTTTACTGCATCCCTCGCTCCCTCACATTGACGAATTAACACACAATTTGCGTCCATATGAAATACTCTGGATTCCCTGCGTTGTCCTTGTAAATCGAGATACGTTTCTACGGAAACGATAGGATTTTCTTTGGGGTTCCGAGTATCTATTTTCCGATGCATTATTCCTCCTTTACTGCATCCCTCGCTCCCTCACATTGAGGAATTAACACACAATTTGCGTCCATATGATATACTCTGGATTCCCTGCATTGTCCTTCTAAATCGAGATACGTTTGTACGGAAACGATAGGATTTTCTTTGGGGTTCCAAGTATCTCTTTTCCGATGTATTATTCCTCCTTTACTGCATCCCTCGCTCCCTCACATTGACGAATTAACACACAATTTGCGTCCATATGAAATACTCTGGATTCCCTGCATTGTCCTCCTAAATAGAGATACGTTTCTACGGAAACGATAGGATTTTCTTTGGGGTTCCGAGTATCACTTTTCCGATGCATTATTATTCCTTTACTGCATCCCTCGCTCCCTCACATTGCCGAATTAACACACAATTTGCGTCCATATGAAATACTCAGGATTCCCTGCATTGTCATTCTAAATCGAGATACGTTTCTACGGAAACGATAAGATTTTCTTTGGGGTTCCGAGTATCTCTTTTCCGATGCATTATTCCTCCTTTACTGCATCCCTCGCTAACTCACATTGACGAAGTAACACACAATTTGCGTCCATATGAAATACTCTGGATTCCCTGCATTGTCCTTCTAAATCGAGATACGTTTCTACGGAAACGATAGGATTTTCTTTGGGGTTCCGAGTATCTCTTTTCCGATGCATTATTCCTCCTTTACTGCATCCCTCGCTCCCTCACATTGACGAATTAACATACAATTTGCGTCCATATGAAATACTCTGGATTACCTGCATTGTCCTTCTACATCGAGATACGTTTCTACGGAAACGATAGGATTTTCTTTGGGGTTCCGAGTATCTCTTTTCCGATGCATTATTCCTCCTTTACTGCATCCCTCGCTCCCTCACATTGACGAATTAACACACAATTTGCGTCCATATGAAATACTCTGGATTCTTTGCATTGTCCTTCTAAATCGAGATACGTTTCTACGGAAACAATAGGATTTTCTTGGGGTTCCGAGTATCTCTTTTCCGATGCATTATTCCTCCTTTACTGCATCTCTCGCTCCCTCACATTGCCGAATTAACACTAAATTTGCGTCCATATGAAAGACTCTGGGTTCCCTGCATTATCTTTCTAAAACGAGATACGTTTCTACGGAAACGATAGGATTTTCTTTGGGGTTCCGAGTATCTCTTTTCCGATGCATTATTCCTCCTTTACTGCATCCCTCGCTCCCTCACATTTAAGAATTAACACACAATTTGCGTCAATATGAAATACTCTGGATTCCCTGCATTGTCCTACTAAATCGAGATACGTTTCTACGGAAACGGTAGGATTTTCCTTGGGGTTCCCAGTATCTCTTTTCCGATATATTATTCCTCCTTTACTGCATCCCTCGCTCCCTCACATTGACGAATTAACACACAATTTGCGTCCATATGAAATACTCTAGATTCCCTGCATTGTCGTTGTAAATCGAGATACGTTTCTACGGAAACGATAGGATTTTCTTTGGGGTTCCGAGTATCTATTTTCCGATGCATTATTCCTCCTTTACTGCATCCCTCGCTCCCTCACATTGACGAATTAACACACAATTTGCGTCCATATGATATACTCTGGATTCCCTGCATTGTCCTTCTAAATCGAGATACGTTTGTACGGAAACGATAGGATTTTCTTTGGGGTTCCGAGTATCTCTTTTCCGATTCAATATTCCTACTTTACTGCATCCCTCGCTCCCTCACATTGACGAATTAACACACAATTCGCGTCCATATGAAATACTCTGGATTCCCCGCATTGTCCTCCTAAATCGAGATACGTTTCTACGGAAACGATAGGATTTTCTTTGGGGTTGCGAGTATCTCTTTTCCGATGCATTATTCCTCCTTTACTGCATCCCTCGCTAACTCACATTGACGAATTAACACACAATTTGCGTCCATATGAAATACTCTGGATTCCCTGCATTGTCCTTCTAAATCGAGATACGTTTCTACGGAAACGATAGGATTTTCTATGGGGTTCCGAGTATCTCTTTTCCGATGCATTATTCCTCCTTTACTGCATCCCTCGCTCCCTCACATTGACGAATTTACACACAATTTGCGTCCCTATGAAATACTCTGGATTCCCTGCATTGTCCTTCTAAATCGGGATTCGTTTCTACGGAAACGATAGGATTTTCTTTGGGGTTCCGAGTATCTCTTTTCCGATGCATTATTCCTCCTTTACTGCATCCCTCGCTCCCTCACATTGCCGAATTAACACACAAATTGCGTCCATATGAAATACTCTGGGTTCCCTGCATTATCTTTCTAAATCGAGATACGTTTCTACGGAATCGATAGGATTTTCTTTTGGGAGTCGAGTATCTCTTTTCCGATGCATTATTCCTCCTTTACTGCATCCCTCGCTCCCTCACATTGACGAATTAACACACAATTTGCGTCCATATGAAATACTCTGGATTCCCTGCATTGTCCTTCTAAATCGAGATACGTTTCTACGGAAACGATAGGATTTTCTTTGGGGTTCCGAGTATCTCTTTTCCGATGCATTATTCCTCCTTTACTGCATCCCTCGCTCCCTCACATTGCCGAATTAACACTAAATTTGCGTCCATATGAAACGCTCTGGGTTCCCTGCACTATCTTTCTAAAACGAGATACGTTTCTACGGAAACGATAGGATTTTCTTTTGGGAGTCGAGTATCTCTTTTCCGATGCATTATTCCTCCTTTACTGCATTTATTCCTCCTTTACTGCATTCCTCGCTCCCTCACATTGACGAATTAACACACAATTTGCGTCCATATGAAATACTCTGGATTCCCTGCATTGTCCTTCTAAATCGAGATATGTTTCTGCGGAAACGATAGGATTTTCTTTGGAGTTCCGCGTATCTCTTTTCCGATGCATTATTCCTCCTTTACTGCATCCCTCGCTCCCTCACATTGACGAATTAACACACAATTTGCGTCCATATGAAATACTCCGGATTCCCTGCATTGTCCTTCTATATCGACGTACGTTTCTGCGGAAACGATAGGATTTTCTTTGGAGTTCCGAGTATCTCTTTTCCGATGCATTATTCATCCTTTACTGCATCCCTCGCTCCCTCACATGGACGAATTAACACACAATTTGCGTCCATATGAAATACTCTGGATTCCCTGCATTGTCCTTCTAAATCGAGATACGTTTCTATGGAAACGATAGAATTTTCTTTGGGGTTCCGAGTATCTCTTTTCCGATGCATTATTCCTCCTTTACTGCATCCCTCGCTCCCTCACATTGACGAATTAACACATGATTAGCTTCCATATGAAATACTCTGGATTCCCTGCATTGTCCTTCTAAATCGAGATACGTTTATACGGAAACGACAGGATTTTCTTTGGGGTTCCGCGTATCTCTTTTCCGATGCATTATTCCTCCTTTACTGCATCCCTCGCTAACTCACATTGACGAATTAACACACAATTTGCGTCCATATGAAATACTCTGGATTCCCTGCATTGTCCTTCTAAATCGAGATACGTTTCTACGGAAACGATAGGATTTTCTTTGGGGTTCCGAGTATCTCTTTTCCGATGCATTATTCCTCCTTTACAGCATCCCTCGTTCCCTCACATTGACGAATTAACACACAATTTGCGTCCATATGAAATACACTGGATTCCCTGCATTGTCCTTCTAAATCGGGATTCGTTTCTACGGAAACGATAGGATTTTCTTTTGGGATTCCGAGTATCTCTTTTCCGATGCATTATTCCTCCTTTACTGCATCCCTCGCTCCCTCATATTGCCGAATCAACACACAAATTGCGTCCATATGAAATACTCTGGGTTCCCTGCATTATCTTTCTAAAACGAGATACGTTTCTACGGAAACGATAGGATTTTCTTTTGGGAGTCGAGTATCTCTTTTCCGATGCATTATTCCTCCTTTACTGCATCCCTCGCTCCCTCACATTGACGAATTAACACACAATTTGCGTCCATATGAAATACTCTGGATTACCTGCATTGTCCTTCTAAATCGAGATACGATTCTACGGAAACGATAGTATTTTCTTTGGGGTTCCGAGTATCTCTTTTCCGATGCATTATTCCTCCTTTACTGCATCCCTCGCTCCCTCACATTGACGAATTAACACACAATTTGCGTCCATATGAAATACTCTGGATTCCTTGCATTGTCCTTCTAAATCGAGATACGTTTCTACGGAAACAATAGGATTTTTTTTGGGGTTCCGAGTATCTCTTTTCCGATGCATTATTCCTCCTTTACTGCATCTCTCGCTCCCTCACATTGCCGAATTAACACTAAATTTGCGTCCATATGAAACGCTCTGGGTTCCCTGCACTATCTTTCTAAAACGAGATACGTTTCTACGGAAACGATAGGATTTTCTTTTGGGAGTCGAGTATCTCTTTTCCGATGCATTATTCCTCATTTACTGCATTTATTCCTCCTTTACTGCATTCCTCGCTCCCTCACATTGACGAATTAACACACAATTTGCGTCCATATGAAATACTCTGGATTCCCTGCATTGTCCTTCTAAATCGAGATACGTTTCTACGGAAACGATAGGATTTTCTTTGGGGTTCCGCGTATCTCTTTTCCGATTCATTATTCCTCCTTTACTGCATCCCTCGCTCCCTCACATTGACGAATTAACACACAATTTGCGTCCATATGAAATACTCCGGATTCCCTGCATTGTCCTTCTATATCGACGTACGTTTCTGCGGAAACGATAGGATTTTCTTTGGGGTTCCGAGTATCTCTTTTCCGATGCATTATTCATCCTTTACTGCATCCCTCGCTCCCTCACATTGACGAATTAACACACAATTTGCGTCCATATGAAATACTCTGGATTCCCTGCATTGTCCTTCTAAATCGAGATACGTTTCTATGGAAACGATAGAATTTTCTTTGGGGTTCCGAGTATCACTTTTCCGATGCATTATTCCTCCTTTACTGCATCCCTCGCTCCCTCACATTGACGAATTATCACATAATTAGCTTCCATATGAATTACTCTGGATTCCCTGCATTGTCCTTCTAAATCGAGATAACTTTCTACGGAAACGACAGGATTTTCTTTGGGGTTCCGTGTATCTCTTTTCCGATGCATTATTCCTCCTTTACTGCATCCCTCGCTAACTCACATTGACGAATTAACACACAATTAGCGTCCATATGAAATACTCTGGATTCCCTGCATTGTCCTTCTAAATCGAGATACGTTTCTACAGAAACGATAGGATTTTCTTTGGGGTTCCGAGTATCTCTTTTCCGATGCATTATTCCTCCTTTACAGCATCCCTCGTTCCCTCACATTGACGAATTAACACACAATTTGCGTCCATATGAAATACACTGGATTCCCTGCATTGTCCTTCTAAATCGGGATTCGTTTCTACGGAAACGATAGGATTTTCTTTTGGGATTCCGAGTATCTCTTTTCCGATGCATTATTCCTCCTTTACTGCATCCCTCGCTCCCTCACATTGCCAAATCAACACACAAATTGCGTCCATATGAAATACTCTGGGTTCCCTGCATTATCTTTCTAAAACGAGATACGTTTCTACGGAAACGATAGGATTTTCTTTTGGGAGTCGAGTATCTCTTTTCCGATGCATTATTCCTCCTTTACTGCATCCCTCGCTCCCTCACATTGACGAATTAACACATAATTTGCGTCCATATGAAATACTCTGGATTCCCTGCATTGTCCTTCTAAATCGAGATACGTTTCTACGGAAACGATAGGATTTTCTTTGGGGTTCCGAGTATCTCTTTTCCGATGCATTGTTCCTCCTTTACTGAATCCCTCGCTCCATCACATTGACGAATTAACACACAATTTGCATCCATATGAAATACTCTGGATTCCCTGCATTGTCCTTCTAAATGAAGATACGTTTCTACGGAAACGATAGGATTTTCTTTGGGGTTCCGAGTATCACTTTTCCGATGCATTATTCCTCCTTTACTGCATCCCTCGCTCCCTCACATTGATGAATTAACCCACAATTTGCGTCCATATGAAATACTCTGGATTCCCTGCATAGTCCTTCTAAATCGAGATACGTTTCTACGGAAACGATAGGATTTTCTTTGGGGTTCCGCGTATCTCTTTTCCGATGCATTATTCCTCCTTTACTGCATCCCTCGCTCCCTCACATTGACGAATTAACACACAATTTGCGTCCATATGAAATACTCTGGATTCCCTGCATTGTCCTTCTAAATCGAGATATGTTTCTACGGAAACGATAGGACTTTCTTTAGGGTTCCTAGTATCTCTTTTCCGATGCATTATTCCTCCTTTACTGCATCCCTCGCTCCCTCACATTGACGAATTAACACACAATTTGCGTCCATATGAAATACTCTGGATTCCCTGCATTGTCCTTCTAAATCGAGATACATTTCTACGGAAACGATAGGATTTTCTTTGGGGTTCCGAGTATCTCTTTTCCGATGCATTGTTCCTCCTTTACTGCATCCCTCGCTCCCTCACATTGACGAATTAACACACAATTTGCGTCAATATGAAATACTCTGGATTCCTTGCATTGTCCTTCTAAATCGAGATACGTTTCTACGGAAACGATAGGATTTTCTTTGGGGTTCCGAGTATCTCTTTTCCGATGCATTATTCCTCCTTTACTGCATCCCTCGCTCCCTCACATTGACGAATTAACACACAATTTGCGTCCATATGAAATACTCTGGGTTCCCTGCATTATCTTTCTAAAACGAGATACGTTTCTACGGAAACGATAGGATTTTCTTTTGGGAGTCGAGTATCTCTTTTCCGATGCATTATTCCTCCTTTACTGCATCCCTCGCTCCCTCACATTGACGAATTAACACACAATTTGTGTCCATATGAAATACTCTGGATTCCCTGCATTGTCCTTCTAAATCGCGATTCGTTTCTACGGAAACGATAGGATTTTCTTTTGGGTTCCGAGTATCTCTTTTCCGATGGATTATTACTCCTTTACTGCATCCCTCGCTCCCTCACATTGCCGAATCAACACACAAATTGCGTCCATATGAAATACTCTGGGTTCCCTGCATTATCTTTCTAAAACGAGATACGTTTCTACGGAAACGATAGGATTTTCTTTTGGGAGTCGAGTATCTCTTTTCCGATGCATTATTCCTCCTTTACTGCATCCCTCGCTCCCTCACATTGACGAATTAACACATAATTTGCGTCCATATGAAATACTCTGGATTCCCTGCATTGCCCTTCTAAATCGAGATACGTTTGCACGGAAACGATAGGATTTTCTTTGGGGTTCCGAGTATCTCTTTTCCGATGCATTATTCCTCCTTTACTGAATCCCTCGCTCTCTCACATTGACGAATTAACACACAATTTGCGTCCATATGAAATACTCTGGAATCCCTGCATTGTCCTTCTAAATCAAGATACGTTTCTACGGAAACGATAGGATTTTCTTTGGGGTTCCGTGTATCTCTTTTCTGATGCATTATTTCTCCTTTACTGCATCCCTCGCTCCCTCACATTGACGAATTAACACACAATTTGCGTCCATATGAAATACTCTGGATTCCCTGCATTGTCCTTCTAAATCGAGATACGTTTCTACGGAAACCATAGGATTTTCTTTGGGGTTCCGCGTATCTCTTTTCCGATGCATTACTCCTCCTTTACTGCATCCCTCGCTCCCTCACATTGACGAATTAACACACAATTTGGGTCCATATGAAATACTCTGGATTCCCTGCATTGTCCTTCTAAATCGAGATACGTTTCTACGGAAACGATAGAATTTTCTTTGGGTATCCGAGTATCTCTTTTCCGATACATTAGTCCTCCTTTACTGCATCCCTCGCTCCCTCACATTGACGAATTAACACACAATTTGCGTCCATATGAAATACTCTGGAATCCCTGCATTGTCCTTCTAAATCGAGATACCTTTCTACGGAAACAATAGGATTTTCTTTGATGTTCCGCGTATCTCTTTTCCGATGCATTATTCCTCCTTTACTGCATCCCTCGCTCCCTCACATTGACGAATTAACACACAATTTGCGTCCATATGAAATACTCTGGATTCCCTGCATTGTCCTTCTAAATCGAGATACGTTTCTATGGAAACGATAGAATTTTCTTTGGGGTTCCGAGTATCTCTTTTCCGATGCATTATTCCTCCTTTACTGCATCCCTCGCTCCCTCACATTGACGAATTAACACATAATTAGCTTCCATATGAATTACTCTGGATTCCCTGCATTGTCCTTCTAAATCGAGATACGTTTCTACGGAAACGACAGGATTTTCTTTGGGGTTCCGTGTATCTCTTTTCCGATGCATTATTCCTCCTTTACTGCATCCCTCGCTAACTCACATTGACGAATTAACACACAATTTGCGTCCATATGAAATACTCTGGATTCCCTGCATTGTCCTTCTAAATCGAGATACGTTTCTACAGAAACGATAGGATTTTCTTTGGGGTTCCGAGTATCTCTTTTCCGATGCATTATTCCTCCTTTACAGCATCCCTCGTTCCCTCACATTGACGAATTAACACACAATTTGCGTCCATATGAAATACACTGGATTCCCTGCATTGTCCTTCTAAATCGGGATTCGTTTCTACGGAAACGATAGGATTTTCTTTTGGGATTCCGAGTATCTCTTTTCCGATGCATTATTCCTCCTTTACTGCATCCCTCGCTCCCTCACATTGCCGAATCAACACACAAATTGCGTCCATATGAAATACTCTGGGTTCCCTGCATTATCTTTCTAAAACGAGATACGTTTCTACGGAAACGATAGGATTTTCTTTTGGGAGTCGAGTATCTCTTTTCCGATGCATTATTCCTCCTTTACTGCATCCCTCGCTCCCTCACATTGACGAATTAACACATAATTTGCGTCCATATGAAATACTCTGGATTCCCTGCATTGTCCTTCTAAATCGAGATACGTTTCTACGGAAACGATAGGATTTTCTTTGGGGTTCCGAGTATCTCTTTTCCGATGCATTGTTCCTCCTTTACTGAATCCCTCGCTCCATCACATTGACGAATTAAAACACAATTTGCATCCATATGAAATACTCTGGATTCCCTGCATTGTCCTTCTAAATGAAGATACGTTTCTACGGAAACGATAGGATTTTCTTTGGGGTTCCGAGTATCACTTTTCCGATGCATTATTCCTCCTTTACTGCATCCCTCGCTCCCTCACATTGATGAATTAACCCACAATTTGCGTCCATATGAAATACTCTGGATTCCCTGCATAGTCCTTCTAAATCGAGATACGTTTCTACGGAAACGATAGGATTTTCTTTGGGGTTCCGCGTATCTCTTTTCCGATGCATTATTCCTCCTTTACTGCATCCCTCGCTCCCTCACATTGACGAATTAACACACAATTTGCGTCCATATGAAATACTCTGGATTCCCTGCATTGTCCTTCTAAATCGAGATACGTTTCTACGGAAACGATAGGACTTTCTTTAGGGTTCCGAGTATCTCTTTTCCGATGCATTATTCCTCCTTTACTGCATCCCTCGCTCCCTCACATTGACGAATTAACACACAATTTGCGTCCATATGAAATACTCTGGATTCCCTGCATTGTCCTTCTAAATCGAGATACGTTTCTACGGAAACGATAGGATTTTCTTTGGGGTTCCGAGTATCTCTTTTCCGATGCATTGTTCCTCCTTTACTGCATCCCTCGCTCCCTCACATTGACGAATTAACACACAATTTGCGTCAATATGAAATACTCTGGATTCCTTGCATTGTCCTTCTAAATCGAGATACGTTTCTACGGAAACGATAGGATTTTCTTTGGGGTTCCGAGTATCTCTTTTCCGATGCATTATTCCTCCTTTACTGCATCCCTCGCTCCCTCACATTGACGAATTAACACACAATTTGCGTCCATATGAAATACTCTGGGTTCCCTGCATTATCTTTCTAAAACGAGATACGTTTCTACGGAAACGATAGGATTTTCTTTTGGGAGTCGAGTATCTCTTTTCCGATGCATTATTCCTCCTTTACTGCATCCCTCGCTCCCTCACATTGACGAATTAACACACAATTTGTGTCCATATGAAATACTCTGGATTCCCTGCATTGTCCTTCTAAATCGGGATTCGTTTCTACGGAAACGATAGGATTTTCTTTTGGGTTCCGAGTATCTCTTTTCCGATGGATTATTACTCCTTTACTGCATCCCTCGCTCCCTCACATTGCCGAATCAACACACAAATTGCGTCCATATGAAATACTCTGGGTTCCCTGCATTATCTTTCTAAAACGAGATACGTTTCTACGGAAACGATAGGATTTTCTTTTGGGAGTCGAGTATCTCTTTTCCGATGCATTATTCCTCCTTTACTGCATCCCTCGCTCCCTCACATTGACGAATTAACACACAATTTGGGTCCATATGAAATACTCTGGATTCCCTGCATTGTCCTTCTAAATCGAGATACGTTTCTACGGAACGATAGAATTTTCTTTGGGTATCCGAGTATCTCTTTTCCGATACATTAGTCCTCCTTTACTGCATCCCTCGCTCCCTCACATTGACGAATTAACACACAATTTGCGTCCATATGAAATACTCTGGAATCCCTGCATTGTCCTTCTAAATCGAGATACCTTTCTACGGAAACAATAGGATTTTCTTTGGGGTTCCGCGTATCTCTTTTCCGATGCATTATTCCTCCTTTACTGCATCCCTCGCTCCCTCACACTGACGAATTAACACACAATTTGCGTCCATATGAAATACACTGGATTCCTTGCATTGTCCTTCTAAATCGAGATACGTTTCTACGGAAACGATAGGATTTTCTTTGGGGTTCCGAGTATCTCTTTTCCGATGCATTATTCCTCCTTCACTGCATCCCTCGCTCCCTCACATTGACGAATTAACACACAATTTGCGTCCATATGAAATACTCTGGATTCCCTGCATTGTCCTTCTAAATCGATATACGTTTCTACGGAAACGTGAGGATTTTCTTTGGGGTTCCGAGTAACTCTTTTCCGATGCATTATTCCCTCTTTACTGCATCCCTCGCTCCCTCACATTGACGAATTAACACACAATTTGCGTCCATATAAAATACTCTGGATTCCCTGCATTGTCCTTCTAAATCGAGATACGTTTCTACGGAAACGATAGGATTTTCTTTGGGGTTTCGCGTAACTCTTTTCCGATGCATTATTCCTCCTTTACTGCATCCCTCGCTCCCTCACATTGACGAATTAACACACAATTTGCGTCCATATGAATTACTCTGGATTCCCTGCATTGTCTTTCTAAATCGGGATTCGTTTCTACGGAAACGATAGGATTTTCTTTGGGGTTCCGAGTATCTCTTTTCCGATGCATTATTCCCCCTTTACTGCATCCCTCGCTCCCTCACATTGCCGAATCAACACACAAATTGCGTCCATATGAAATACTCTGGGTTCCCTGCATTATCTTCCTAAAACGTGATACGTTTCTACGGAAACGATAGGATTTTCTTTTGGGAGTCGAGTATCTCTTTTCCGATGCATTATTCCTCCTTTACTGCATCCCTCGCTCCCTCACATTGACGAATTAACACATAATTTGCGTCCATATGAAATACTCTGGATTCCCTGCATTGTCCTTCTAAATCGAGATATGTTTGCACGGAAACGATAGGATTTTCTTTGGGGTTCCGAGTATCTCTTTTCCGATGCATTATTCCTCCTTTACTGAATCCCTCGCTCCCTCACATTGACGAATTAACACACAATTTGCGTCCATATGAAATACTCTGGATTCCCTGCATTGTCCTTCTAAATCAAGATACGTTTCTACGGAAACGATAGGATTTTCTTTGGGGTTCCGAGTATCTCTTTTCCGATGCATTATTCCTCCTTTACTGCATCCCTCGCTCCCTCACATTGACGAATTAACACACAATTTGCGTCCATATGAAATACTCTGGATCCCTTGCATTGTCCTTCTAAATCGAGATACGTTTCTACGGAAACGATATGATTTTCTTTGGGGTTCCGTGTATCTCTTTTCCGATGCATTATTCCTCCTTCACTGCATCCCTCGCTCCCTCACATTGACGAATTAACACACAATTTGCGTCCATATGAAATACTCTTGATTCCCTGCATTGTCCTTCTAAATCGAGATACGTTTCTACGGAAACGTGAGGATTTTCTTTGGGGTTCCGAGTAACTCTTTTCCGATGCATTATTCCCTCTTTTCTGCAACCCTCGCTCCCTCACATTGACGAATTAACACACAATTTGCGTCCATATAAAATACTCTGGATTCCCTGCATTGTCCTTCTAAATCGAGATACGTTTGTACGGAAACGATAGGATTTTCTTTGGGGTTCCGCGTATCTCTTTTCCGATGCATTATTCCTCCTTTACTGCATCCCTCGCTCCCTCACATTGACGAATTAACACACAATTTGCGTCCATATGAAATACTCTGGATTCCCTGCTATGTCCTTCTATATCGACGTACGTTTCTACGGAAACGATAGGATTATCTTAGGGGTTCCGAGTATCTCTTTTCCGATGCATTATTCCTCCTTTACTGCATCCCTCGATCCCTCACATTGACGAATTAACACACAATTTGCGTCCATATGAAATACTCTTGATTCCCTGCATTGTCCTTCTAAATCGAGATACGTTTCTACGGAAACGTGAGGATTTTCTTTGGGGTTCCGAGTAACTCTTTTCCGATGCATTATTCCCTCTTTTCTGCAACCCTCGCTCCCTCACATTGACGAATTAACACACAATTTGCGTCCATATAAAATACTCTGGATTCCCTGCATTGTCCTTCTAAATCGAGATATGTTTGTACGGAAACGATAGGATTTTCTTTGGGGTTCCGCGTATCTCTTTTCCGATGCATTATTCCCCCTTTACTGCATCCCTCGCTCCCTCATATTGCCGAATCAACACACAAATTGCGGCCATATGAAATACTCTGGGTTCCCTGCATTATCTTTCTAAAACGAGATACGTTTCTACGGAAACGATAGGATTTTCTTTTGGGAGTCGAGTATCTCTTTTCCGATGCATTATTCCTCCTTTACTGCATCTATTCCTCCTTTACTGCATTCCTCGCACCCTCACATTGACGAATTAACACACAATTTGCGTCCATATGAAATACTCTGGATTCCCTGCATTGTCCTTCTAAATCGAGATACGTTTCTACGGAAACGATAGGATTTTCTTTGGGGTTCCGCGTATCTCTTTTCCGATGCATTATTCCTCCTTTACTGCATCCCTCGCTCCCTCACATTGACGAATTAACACACAATTTGCGTCCATATGAAATACTCCGGATTCCCTGCATTGTCCTTCTATATCGACGTACGTTTCTACGGAAACGATAGGATTTTCTTTGGGGTTCCGAGTATCTCTTTTCCGATGCATTATTCATCCTTTGCTGCATCCATCGCTCTCTCACATTGACGAATTAACACACAATTTGCGTCCATATGAAATACTCTGGATTCCCTGCATTGTCCTTCTAAATCGAGATACGTTTCTACGGAAACGATAGAATTTTCTTTGGGGTTCCGAGTATCTCTTTTCCGATGCATTATTCCTCCTTTATTGCATCCCTCGCTCCCTCACATTGACGAATTAACACACAATTTGCGTCCATATGAAATACTCTGGATTCCCTGCATTGTCCTTCTAAATCGAGATACGTTTCTACGGAAACGACAGGATTTTCTTTGGGGTTCCGAGTATCTCTTTTCCGATGCATTATTCCTCCTTTACTGCATCCCTCGCTAACTCACATTGACGAATTAACACACAATTTGCGTCCATATGAAATACTCTGGATTCCCTGCATTGTCCTTCGAAATCGAGATACGTTTCTACGGAAACGATAGGATTTTCTTTGGGGTTCCGAGTATCTCTTTTCCGATGCATTATTCCTCCTTTACTGCATCCCTCGTTCCCTCACATTGACGAATTAACACACAATTTGCGTCCATATTAAATACTCTGGATTCCCTGCATTGTCCTTCTAAATGGGGATTCGTTTCTACGGAAACGATAGGAATTTCTTTTGGGTTCCGAGTATCTATTTTCCGATGCATTATTCCCCCTTTACTGCATCCCTCGCTCCCTCACATTGCCGAATCAACACACAAATTGCGTCCATATGAAATACTCTGGGTTCCCTGCATTATCTTTCTAAAACGAGATACGTTTCTACGGAAACGATAGGATTTTCTTTTCTGAGTCGAGTATCTCTTTTCCGATGCATTATTCCTCCTTTACTGCATCCCTCGCTCCCTCACATTGACGAATTAACACATAATTTGGGTCCATATGAAATACTCTGGATTCCCTGCATTGTCCTTCTAAATCGAGATACGTTTCTACGGAAACGATAGGATTTTCTTTGGGGTTCCGAGTATCACTTTTCCGATGCATTATTCCTCCTTTACTGCATCCCTCGCTCCCTCACATTGACGAATTAACACACGATTTGCGTCCATATGAAATACTCTGGATTCCCTGCATAGTCCTTCTAAATCGAGATACGTTTCTACGGAAACGATAGGATTTTCTTTGGGGTTCTGCGTATCTCTTTTCCGATGCATTATTCCTCCTTTACTGCATCCCTCGCTCCCTCACATTGACGAATTAACACACAATTTGCGTCCATATGAAATACTCTGGATTCCCTGCATTGTCCTTCTAAATCGAGATACGTTTCTATGGAAACGATAGGATTTTCTTTGGGGTTCCGAGTATCTCTTTTCCGATGCATTATTCCAACTTTACTGCATCCCTCGCTCCCTCACATTGACGAATTAACACACAATTTGCGTCCATATGAAATACTCTGGATTCCCTGCATTGTCCTTCTAAATCGAGATACGTATCTACGGAAACTATAGGATTTTCTTTGGGGTTCTGAGTATCTCTTTTCCGAAGCATTATTCCTCCTTTACTGCATCCCTCGCTCCATCACATTAACGAATTAACACACAATTTGCGTTCATATGAAATACTCTGGATTCCATGCATTGTCCTTCTAAATCGAGATTCGTTTCTACGGAAACGATAGGATTTTCTTTATGGTTCCGAGTATCTCTTTTCCGATGCATTATTCCTCCTTTACTGCATCCCTCGCTCCCTCACATTGCCGAATTAACACACAATTTGCGTCCATATGAAATACTCTGGGTTCCCTGCATTATCTTTCTAAAACGAGATACGTTTCTACGGAAACGATAGGATTTTCTTTTGGGAGTCGAGTATCTCTTTTCCGATGCATTATTCCTCCTTTACTGCATCCCTCGCTCCCTCACATTGACGAATTAACACACAATTTGCGTCCATATGATATACTCTGTATTCCCTGCATTGTCCTTCTAAATCGAGATACGTTTCTACGGAAACGATAGGATTTTCTTTGGGGTTCCGAGTATCTCTTTTCCGATGCATTAATCCTCCTTTACTGCATCCCTTGCTCCCACACATTGACGAATTAACTCACAATTTGCGTCCATATGAAATACCCTGGATTCCCTGCATTGTCCTTCTAAATCGGGATTCGTTTCTACGTAAACGATAGTATTTTCTTTTGGGTTCCGAGTATCTCTTTTCCGATGCATTATTCCTCCTTTACTGCATCCCTCGCTCCCTCACATTGCCGAATCAACCCACAAATTGCGTCCATATGAAATACTCTGGGTTCCCTGCATTATCTTTGTAAAACGAGATACGTTTCTACGGAAACGATAGGATTTTCTTTTGGGAGTCGAGTATCTCTTTTCCGATGCATTATTCCTCCTTTACTGCATCCCTCGCTCCCTCACATTGACGAATTAACACATAATTTGCGTCCATATGAAATACTCTGGATTCCCTGCATTGTCCTTCTAAATCGAGATACGTTTCTACGGAAACGATAGGATTTTCTTTGGGGTTCCGAGTATCTCTTTTCCGATGCATTATTCCTCCTTTACTGCATCCCTCGCTCACTCACATTGACGAATTAACACACAATTTCCGTCCATATGAAATACTCTGGATTCCCTGCATTGTCCTTCTAAATCGAGATACGTTTCTACGGAAACGATAGGATTTTCTTTGGGGTTCCGAGTATCTCTTTTCCGATGCTTTATTCCTCCTTTACTGCATCCCTCGCTCCCTCACATTAACGAATTAACACACAATTTGCGTCCATATGAAATACTCTGGATTCCTTGCATTGTCCTTCTAAATCGAGATACGTTTCTACGGAAACGATAGGATTTTCTTTGGGGTTCCGAGTATCACTTTTCCGATGCATTATTCCTCCTTCACTGCATCCCTCGCTCCCTCACATTGACGAATTAACACACAATTGGCGTCCATATGAAATACTCTGGATTCCCTGCATTGTCCTTCTAAATCGAGATACGTTTCTACGGAAACGTGAGGATTTTCTTTGGGGTTCCGAGTAACTCTTTTCCGATGCATTATTCCTCCTTTACTGCATCCCTCGCTCCCTCACATTGACGAATTAACACACAATTTGCGTCCATATGAAATACTCTGGATTCCCTGCATTGTCCTTCTAAATCGAGATACGTTTCTACGGAAACGATAGGATTTTCTTTGGGGTTCCGAGTATCTCTTTTCCGATGCATTATTCCTCCTTTACTGCATCCCTCGCTCCCTCACATTGACGAATTAACACACAATTTGCGTCCATATGAAATACTCTGGATTCCCTGCATTGTCCTTCTAAATCGAGATACGTTTCTATGGAAACGATAGGATTTTCTTTGGGGTTCCGAGTATCTCTTTTCCGATGCAGTATTCCTCCTTTACTGCATCCCTCGCTCCCTCACATTGACGAATTAACACACAATTTGCGTCCATATGAAATACTCTGTATTCCCTGCATTGTCCTTCTAAATCGAGATATGTTTCTACAGAAACGATAGGATTTTCTTTGGGGTTCCGAGTATCTCTTTTCCGATGCATTATTCCTCCTTTACTGCATCCCTCGCTCCCTCACATTGACGAATTAACACACAATTTTCGTCCATATGAAATACTCTGGATTCCCTGCATTGTCCTTCTAAATCGAGATACGTTTCTACGGAAACGATAGAATTTTCTTTGGGGTTCCGAGTATCTCTTTTCCGATGCATTATTCCTCCTTTACTGCATCCCTCGCTCCCTCACATTGACGAATTAACACACAATTTGCGTCCATATGAAATACTCTGGATTCCTTGCATTGTCCTTCTAAATCGAGATACGTTTCTACGGAAACGATAGGATTTTCTTTGGGTTTCCGAGTATCTCTTTTCCGATGCATTATTCCTCCTTTACTGCATCCCTCGCTCCCTCACATTGCCGATATAACACACAATTTGCGTCCATATGAAATACTCTGGGTTCCCTGCATTATCTTTCTAGAACGAGATACGTTTCTACGGAAACGATAGGATTTTCTTTTGGGAGTCGAGTATCTCTTTTCCGATGCATTATTCCTCCTTTACTGCATCCCTCGCTCCCTCACATTGACGAATTAACACACAATTTGCGTCCATATGATATACTCTGGATTCCCTGCATTGTCCTTCTAAATCGAGATACGTTTCTACGGAAACGATAGGATTTTCTTTGGGGTTCCGAGTATCTCTTTTCCGATGCATTATTCCTCCTTTACTGCATCGATCGCTCCCTCACATTGACGAATTAACTCACAATTTGCGTCCATATGAAATACTCTGGATTCCCTGCATTGTCCTTCTAAATCGGGATTCGTTTCTACGGAAACGATAGTATTTTCTTTTGGGTTCCGAGTATCTCTTTTCCGATGCATTATTCCTACTTTACTGCATCCCTCGCTCCCTCACATTGCCGAATCAACACACAAATTGCGTCCATATGAAATACTCTGGGTTCCCTGCATTATCTTTCTAAAACGAGATACGTTTCTACGGAAACGATAGGATTTTCTTTTCTGAGTCGAGTATATCTTTTCCGATGCTTTATTCCTCCTTTACTGCATCCCTCGCTCCCTCACATTGACGAATTAACACATAATTTGCGTCCATATGAAATACTCTGGATTCCTTGCATTGTCCTTCTAAATCGAGATAAGTTTCTACGGAAACGATAGGATTTTCTTTGGGGTTCCGAGTATCACTTTTCCGATGCATTATTCCTCCTTTACTGCATCCCTCGCTCCCTCACATTGACGAATTAACACACAATTTGCGTCAATATGAAATACTCTCGATTACCTGCATAGTCCTTCTAAATCGAGATACGTTTCTACGGAAACGATAGGATTTTCTTTGGGGTTCCGTGTATCTCTTTTCCGATGCATTAATCCTCCTTTACTGCATCCCGCGCTCCCTCACATTGACGAATTAACTCACAATTTGCGTCCATATGAAATACTCTGGATTCCCTGCATTGTCCTTCTAAATCGGGATTCGTTTCTACGGAAACGATAGTATTTTCTTTTGGGTTCCGAGTATCTCTTTTCCGATGCATTATTCCTCCTTTACTGCATCCCTCGCTCCCTCACATTGCCGAATCAACACACAAATTGCGTCCATATGAAATACTCTGGGTTCCCTGCATTATCTTTCTAAAACGAGATACGTTTCTACGGAAACGATAGGATTTTCTTTTGGGAGTCGAGTATCTCTTTTCCGATGAATTATTCCTCCTTTACTGCATCCCTCGCTCCCTCACATTGACGAATTAACACACAATTTGCGTCCATATGATATACTCTGGATTCCCTGCATTGTCCTTCTAAATCGAGATACGTTTCTACGGAAACGATAGGATTTTCTTTGGGGTTCCGAGTATCTCTTTTCCGATGCATTATTCCTCCTTTACTGCATCGATCGCTCCCTCACATTGACGAATTAACTCACAATTTGCGTCCATATGAAATACTCTGGATTCCCTGCATTGTCCTTCTAAATCGGGATTCGTTTCTACGGAAACGATAGTATTTTCTTTTGGGTTCCGAGTATCTCTTTTCCGATGCATTATTCCTACTTTACTGCATCCCTCGCTCCCTCACATTGCCGAATCAACACACAAATTGCGTCCATATGAAATACTCTGGGTTCCCTGCATTATCTTTCTAAAACGAGATACGTTTCTACGGAAACGATAGGATTTTCTTTTCTGAGTCGAGTATATCTTTTCCGATGCTTTATTCCTCCTTTACTGCATCCCTCGCTCCCTCACATTGACGAATTAACACATAATTTGCGTCCATATGAAATACTCTGGATTCCTTGCATTGTCCTTCTAAATCGAGATAAGTTTCTACGGAAACGATAGGATTTTCTTTGGGGTTCCGAGTATCACTTTTCCGATGCATTATTCCTCCTTTACTGCATCCCTCGCTCCCTCACATTGACGAATTAACACACAATTTGCGTCAATATGAAATACTCTCGATTACCTGCATAGTCCTTCTAAATCGAGATACGTTTCTACGGAAACGATAGGATTTTCTTTGGGGTTCCGTGTATCTCTTTTCCGATGCATTAATCCTCCTTTACTGCATCCCGCGCTCCCTCACATTGACGAATTAACTCACAATTTGCGTCCATATGAAATACTCTGGATTCCCTGCATTGTCCTTCTAAATCGGGATTCGTTTCTACGGAAACGATAGTATTTTCTTTTGGGTTCCGAGTATCTCTTTTCCGATGCATTATTCCTCCTTTACTGCATCCCTCGCTCCCTCACATTGCCGAATCAACACACAAATTGCGTCCATATGAAATACTCTGGGTTCCCTGCATTATCTTTCTAAAACGAGATACGTTTCTACGGAAACGATAGGATTTTCTTTTGGGAGTCGAGTATCTCTTTTCCGATGAATTATTCCTCCTTTACTGCATCCCTCGCTCCCTCACATTGACGAATTAACTCACAATTTGCGTCCATATGAAATACTCTGGATTCCCTGCATTGTCCTTCTAAATCGAGATACGTTTCTACGGAAACGATAGGATTTTCTTTGGGGTTCCGAGTATCTCTTTTCCGATGCATTATTCCTCCTTTACTGCATCCCTCGCTCACTCACATTGACGAATTAACACACAATTTGCGTCCATATGAAATACTCTGGATTCCCTGCATTGTCCTTCTAAATCGAGATACGTTTCTACGGAAACGATAGGATTTTCTTTGGGGTTTCCAGTATCTCTTTTCCTATGCATTATTCCTCCTTTACTGCATCCCTCGCTCCCTCACATTAACGAATTAACACACAATTTGCGTCCATATGAAATACTCTGGATTCCCTGCATTGTCCTTCTAAATCGAGATACGTTTCTACGGAAACGTGAGGATTTTCTTTGGGGTTCCGAGTAACTCTTTTCCGATGCATTACTCCTCCTTTACTGCATCCCTCGCTCCCTAACATTGACGAATTAACACACAATTTGCGTCCATATGAAATACCCTGGATTCCCTGCATTGTCCTTCTAAATCGAGATACGTTTCTACGGAAACGCTAGGATTTTCTTTGGGGTTCCGAGTATCTCTTTTCCGATGCATTATTCCTCCTTTACTGCATCCCTCGCTCCCTCACATTGACGAATTAACACACAATTTGCGTCCATATGATATACTCTGGATTCCCTGCATTGTCCTTCTAAATCGAGATACGTTTCTATGGAAACGATAGGATTTTCTTTGGGGTTCCGAGTATCTCTTTTCCGATGCAGTATTCCTCCTTTACTGCATCCCTCGCTCCCTCACATTGACGAATTAACACACAATTTGCGTCCATATGAAATACTCTGTATTCCCTGCATTGTCCTTCTAAATCGAGATATGTTTCTACAGAAACGATAGGATTTTCTTTGGGGTTCCGAGTATCTCTTTTCCGATGCATTATTCCTCCTTTACTGCATCCCTCGCTCCCTCACATTGACGAATTAACACACAATTTGCGTCCATATGAAATACTCTGGATTCCCTGCATTGTCCTTCTAAATCGAGATACGTTTCTACGGAAACGATAGAATTTTCTTTGGGGTTCCGAGTATCTCTTTTCCGATGCATTTTTCCTCCTTTACTGCATCCCTCGCGCCCTCACATTGACGAATTAACACACAATTTGCGTCCATATGAAATACTCTGGATTCCCTGCATTGTCCTTCTAAATCGAGATACGTTTCTACGGAAACGATAGGATTTTCTTTGGGGTTCCGAGTATCTCTTTTCCGATGCATTATTCCTCCTTTCCTGCATCCCTCGCTCCCTCACATTGACGAATTAACACACAATTTGCGTCCATATGAAATACTCTGGATTCCTTGCATTGTCCTTCTAAATCGAGATACGTTTGTACGGAAACGATAGGATTTTCTTTGGGGTTCCGAGTATCTCTTTTCCGATGCATTATTCCTCCTTTACTGCATCCCTCGCTCCCTCACATTGCCGAATTAACACACAATTTGCGTCCATATGATATACTCTGGGTTCCCTGCATTATCTTTCTAAAACGAGATACGTTTCTACGGAAACGATAGGATTTTCTTTTGGGAGTCGAGTATCTCTTTTCCGATGCATTATTCCTCCTTTACTGCATCCCTCGCTCCCTCACATTGACGAATTAACACACAATTTGCGTCCATATGATATACTCTGGATTCCCTGCATTGTCCTTCTAAATCGAGATACGTTTCTACGGAAACGATAGGATTTTATTTGGGGTTCCGAGTATCTCTTTTCCGATGCATTATTCCTCCTTTACTGCATCCCTCGCTCCCTCACATTGACGGATTAACTCACAATTTGCGTCCATATGAAATACTCTGGATTCCCTGCATTGTCCTTCTAAATCGGGATTCGTTTCTACGGAAACGATAGTATTTTCTTTTGGGTTCCGATTATCTCTTTTCCGATGCATTATTCCTCCTTTACTGCATCCCTCGCTCCCTCACATTGCCGAATCAACACACAAATTGCGTCCATATGAAATACTCTGGGTTCCCTGCATTATCTTTCTAAAACGAGATACGTTTCTACGGAAACGATAGGATTTTCTTTTCTGAGTCGAGTATCTCTTTTCCGATGCATTATTCCTCCTTTACTGCATCCCTCGCTCCCTCACATTGACGAATTAACATATAATTTGCGTCCATATGTAATACTCTGGATTCCCTGCATTGTCCCTCTAAATCGAGATACGTTTCTACGGAAACGATAGGATTTTCTTTGGGGTTCCGAGTATCACTTTTCCGATGCATTATTCCTCCTTTACTGCATCCCTCGCTCCCTCACATTGACGAATTAACACACAATTTGCGTCCATATGAAATACTCTGGATTCCCTGCATAGTCCTTCTAAATCTAGATACGTTTCTACGGAAACGATAGGATTTTCTTTGGGGTTCTGCGTATCTCTTTTCCGATGCATTATTCCTCCTTTACTGCATCCCTCGCTCCCTCACATTGACGAATTAACACACAATTTGCGTCCATATGAAATACTCTGGATTCCCTGCATTGTCCTTCTAAATCGAGGTACGTTTCTACGGAAACGATAGGATTTTCTTTGGGGTTCCGAGTATCTCTTTTCCGATGCATTATTCCTCCTTTACTGCATCCCTCGCTCCCTTACATTAACGAATTAACACACAATTTGCGTCCATATGAAATACTCTGGATTCCTTGCATTGTCCTTCTAAATCGAGATACGTTTCTACGGAAACGATAGGATTTTCTTTGGGGTTCCGAGTATCTCTTTTCCGATGCATTATTCCTCCTTCACTGCATCCCTCGCTCCCTCACATTGACGAATTAACACACAATTTGCGTCCATATGAAATACTCTGGATTCCCTGCATTGTCCTTCTAAATCGAGATACGTTTCTACGGAAACGTGAGGATTTTCTTTGGGGTTCCGAGTAACTCTTTTCCGATGCATTATTCCTCCTTTACTGCATCCCTCGCTCACTCACATTGACGAATTAACACACAATTTGCGTCCATATGAAATACTCTGGATTCCCTGCATTGTCCTTCTAAATCGAGATACGTTTCTACGGAAACGATAGGATTTTCTTTGGGGTTCCGAGTATCTCTTTTCCGATGCATTATTCCTCCTTTACTGCATCCCTCGCTCTCTCACATTGACGAATTAATACACAATTTGCGTCCATATGAAATACTCTGGATTCCCTGCATTGTCCTTCTAAATCGAGATACGTTTCTACGGAAACGATAGGATTTTCTTTGGGGTTCCGAGTATCTCTTTTCCGATGCATTATTCCTCCTTTACTGCATCCCTCGCTCCCTCACATTGACGAATTAACTCACAATTTGCGTCCATATGAAATACTCTGGATTCCCTGCATTGTCCTTCTAAATCGCGATTCGTTTCTACGGAATCGATAGTATTTTCTTTTGGGTTCCGAGTATCTCTTTTCCGATGCATTATTCCTCCTTTACTGCATCCCTCGCTCCCTCACATTGCCGAATCAACACACAAATTGCGTCCATATGAAATACTCTGGGTTCCCTGCATTATCTTTCTAAAACGAGATACGTTTCTACGGAAACGATAGGATTTTCTTTTCTGAGTCGAGTATCTCTTTTCCGATGCATTATTCCTCCTTTACTGCATCCCTCGCCCCCTCACATTGACGAATTAACACATAATTTGCGTCCATATGAAATACTCTGGATTCCCTGCATTGTCCTTCTAAATCGAGATACGTTTCTACGGAAACGATAGGATTTTCTTTGGGGTTCCGAGTATCACTTTTCCGATGCATTATTCCTCCTTTACTGCATCCCTCGCTCCCTCACATTGACGAATTAACACACAATTTGCGTCCATATGAAATACTCTGGATTCCCTGCATAGTCCTTCTAAATCTAGATACGTTTCTACGGAAACGATAGGATTTTCTTTGGGGTTCTGCGTATCTCTTTTCCGATGCATTATTCCTCCTTTACTGCATCCCTCGCTCCCTCACATTGACGAATTAACACACAATTTGCGTCCATATGAAATACTCTGGATTCCCTGCATTGTCCTTCTAAATCGAGGTACGTTTCTACGGAAACGATAGGATTCTCTTTGGGGTTCCGAGTATCTCTTTTCCGATGCATTATTCCTCCTTTACTGCATCCCTCGCTCCCTCACATTAACGAATTAACACACAATTTGCGTCCATATGAAATACTCTGGATTCCTTGCATTGTCCTTCTAAATCGAGATACGTTTCTACGGAAACGATAGGATTTTCTTTGGGGTTCCGAGTATCTCTTTTCCGATGCATTATTCCTCCTTCACTGCATCCCTCGCTCCCTCACATTGACGAATTAACACACAATTTGCGTCCATATGAAATACTCTGGATTCCCTGCATTGTCCTTCTAAATCGAGATACGTTTCTACGGAAACGTGAGGATTTTCTTTGGGGTTCCGAGTATCTCTTTTCCGATGCATTATTCCTCCTTTACTGCATCCCTCGCTCCCTCACATTGACGAATTAACTCACAATTTGCGTCCATATGAAATACTCTGGATTCCCTGCATTGTCCTTCTAAATCGGGATTCGTTTCTACGGAAACGATAGTATTTTCTTTTGGGTTCCGAGTATCTCTTTTCCGATGCATTATTCCTCCTTTACTGCATCCCTCGCTCCATCACATTGTCGAATCAACACACAAATTGCGTCCATATGAAATACTCTGGGTTCCCTGCATTGTCTTTCTAAAACGAGATACGTTTCTACGGAAACGATAGGATTTTCTTTTCTGAGTCGAGTATCTCTTTTCCGATGCATTATTCCTCCTTTACTGCATCCATCGCTCCCTCACATTGACGAATTAACACATAATTTGCGTCCATATGAAATACTCTGGATTCCCTGCATTGTCCTTCTAAATCGAGATACGTTTCTACGGAAACGATAGGATTTTCTTTGGGGTTCCGAGTATCACTTTTCCGATGCATTATTCCTCCTTTACTGCATCCCTCGCTCCCTCACATTGACGAATTAACACACAATTTGCGTCCATATGAAATACTCTGGATTCCCTGCATAGTCCTTCTAAATCTAGATACGTTTCTACGGAAACGATAGGATTTTCTTTGGGGTTCTGCGTATCTCTTTTCCGATGCATTATTCCTCCTTTACTGCATCCCTCGCTCCCTCACATTGACGAATTAACACACAATTTGCGTCCATATGAAATACTCTGGATTCCCTGCATTGTCCTTCTAAATCGAGGTACGTTTCTACGGAAACGATAGGATTTTCTTTGGGGTTCCGAGTATCTCTTTTCCGATGCATTATTCCTCCTTTACTGCATCCCTCGCTCCCTCACATTAACGAATTAACACACAATTTGCGTCCATATGAAATACTCTGGATTCCTTGCATTGTCCTTCTAAATCGAGATACGTTTCTACGGAAACGATAGGATTTTCTTTGGGGTTCCGAGTATCTCTTTTCCGATGCATTATTCCTCCTTCACTGCATCCCTCGCTCCCTCACATTGACGAATTAACACACAATTTGCGTCCATATGAAATACTCTGGATTCCCTGCATTGTCCTTCTAAATCGAGATACGTTTCTACGGAAACGTGAGGATTTTCTTTGGGGTTCCGAGTAACTCTTTTCCGATGCATTATTCCTCCTTTACAGCATCCCTCGCTCACTCACATTGACGAATTAACACACAATTTGCGTCCATATGAAATACTCTGGATTCCCTGCATTGTCCTTCTAAATCGAGATACGTTTCTACGGAAACGATAGGATTTTCTTTGGGGTTCCGAGTATCTCTTTTCCGATGCATTATTCCTCCTTTACTGCATCCCTCGCTCTCTCACATTGACGAATTAATACACAATTTGCGTCCATATGAAATACTCTGGATTCCCTGCATTGTCCTTCTAAATCGAGATACGTTTCTATGGAAACGATAGGATTTTCTTTGGGGTTCCGAGCATCTCTTTTCCGATGCAGTATTCCTCCTTTACTGCATCCCTCGCTCCCTCACATTGACGAATTAACACACAATTTGCGTCCATATGAAATACTCTGTATTCCCTGCATTGTCCTTCTAAATCGAGATATGTTTCTACAGAAACGATAGGATTTTCTTTGGGGTTCCGAGTATCTCTTTTCCGATGCATTATTCCTCCTTTACTGCATCCCTTGCTCCCTCACATTGACGAATTAACACACAATTTGCGTCCATATGAAATACTCTGGATTCCCTGCATTGTCCTTGTAAATCGAGATACGTTTCTACGGAAACGATAGGATTTTCTTTGGGGTTCCGAGTATCTCTTTTCCGATGCATTATTCCTCCTTCACTGCATCCCTCGCTCCCTCACATTGACGAATTAACACCCAATTTGCGTCCATATGAAATACTCTGGATTCCCTGCATTGTCCTTCTAAATCGAGATACGTTTCTACGGAAACGTGAGGATTTCCTTTGGGGTTCCGAGTAACTCTTTTCCGATGCATTATTCCTCCTTGACTGCATCCCTCGCTCCCTCACATTGACGAATTAACACACAATTTGCGTCCATATGATATACTCTGGATTCCCTGCATTGTCCTTCTAAATCGAGATACATTTCTACGGAAACGATAGGATTTTCTTTGGGGTTCCGAGTATCTCTTTTCCGATGCATTATTCCTCCTTTACTGCAATCCCTCGCTCCCTCACATTGACGAATTAACACACAATTTGCGTCCATATGAAATACTCTGGATACCCTGCATTGTCCTTCTAAATCGAGATACGTTTCTATGGAAACGATAGGATTTTCTTTGGGGTTCCGAGTATCTCTTTTCCGATGCAGTATTCCTCCTTTACTGCATCCCTCGCTCCCTCACATTGACGAATTAACACACAATTTGCGTCCATATGAAATACTCTGGATTCCCTGCATTGTCCTTCTAAATCGAGATACGTTTCTATGGAAACGATAGAATTTTCTTTGGGGTTCCGAGTATCTCTTTTCCGATGCATTATTCCTCCTTTACTGCATCCCTCGCTCCCTCACATTGACGAATTAACACACAATTTGCGTCCATATGAAATACTCTGGATTCCCTGCATTGTCCTTCTAAATCGAGATACGTTTCTACGGAAACGACAGGATTTTCTTTGGGGTTCCGAGTATCTCTTTTCCGATGCATTATTCCTCCTTTACTGCATCCCTCGCTCCCTCACATTGACGAATTAACACACAATTTGCGTCCATATGAAATACTCTGGATTCCTTGCATTGTCCTTCTAAATCGAGATACGTTTCTACGGAAACGATAGGATTTTCTTTGGGGTTCCGAGTATCTCTTTTCCGATGCATTATTCCTCCTTTACTGCATCCCTCGCTCCCTCACATTGCCGAATTAACACACAATTTGCGTCCATATGAAATACTCTGGGTTCCCTGCATTATCTTTCTAAAACGAGATACGTTTCTACGGAAACGATAGGATTTTCTTTTGGGAGTCACGTATCTCTTTTCCGATGCATTATTCCTCCTTTACTGCATCCCTCGCTCCCTCACACTGACGAATTAACACACAATTTGCGTCCATATGATATACTCTGGATTCCCTGCATTGTCCTTCTATATCGAGATACGTTTCTACAGAAACGATAGGATTTTCTTTGGGGTTCCGAGTATCTCTTTTCCGATGCATTATTCCTCCTTTACTGCATCCCTCGCTCCCTCACATTGACGAATTAACTCACAATTTGCGTTTATATGAAATACTCTGGATTCCCTGCATTGTCCTTCTAAATCGGGATTCGTTTCTACGGAAACGATAGTATTTTCTTTTGGGTTCCGAGTATCTCTTTTCCGATGCATTATTCCTCCTTTACTGCATCCCTCGCTCCCTCACATTGCCGAATCAACACACAAATTGCGTCCATATGAAATACTCTGGGTTCCCTGCATTATCTTTCTAAAACGAGATACGTTTCTACGGAAACGTTAGGATTTTCTTTTCTGAGTCGAGTATCTCTTTTCCGATGCATTATTCCTCCTTTACTGCATCCCTCGCTCCCTCACATTGACGAATTAACACATAATTTGCGTCCATATGAAATACTCTGGATTCCCTGCATTGTCCTTCTAAATCGAGATACGTTTCTACGGAAACGATAGGATTTTCTTTGGGGTTCCGAGTATCTCTTTTCCGATGCATTATTCCTCCTTTACTGCATCCCTCGCTCCCTCACATTGACGAATTAACACACAATTTGCGTCCATATGAAATACTCTGGATTCCTTGCATTGTCCTTCTAAATCGAGATACGTTTCTACGGAAACGATAGGATTTTCTTTGGGGTTCCGAGTATCTCTTTTCCGATGCATTATTCCTCCTTCACTGCATCCCTCGCTCCCTCACATTGACGAATTAACACACAATTTGCGTCCATATGAAATACTCTGCATTCCTTGCATTGTCCTTCTAAATCGAGATACGTTTCTACGGAAACGATAGGATTTTCTTTGGGGTTCCGAGTATCTCTTTTCCGATGCATTATTCCTCCTTCACTGCATCCCTCGCTCCCTCACATTGACGAATTAACACACAATTTGCGTCCATATGAAATACTCTGGATTCCCTGCATTGTCCTTCTAAATCGAGATACGTTTCTACGGAAACGTGAGGATTTTCTTTGGGGTTCCGAGTATCTCTTTTCCGATGCATTATTCCTCCTTTACTGCATCCCTCGCTCCCTCACATTGACGAATTAACTCACAATTTGCGTCCATATGAAATACTCTGGATTCCCTGCATTGTCCTTCTAAATCGAGATACGTTTCTACGGAAACGATAGGATTTTCTTTGGGGTTCCGAGTATCTCTTTTCCGATGCATTATTCCTCCTTTACTGCATCCCTCGCTCCCTCACATTGCCGAATTAACACACAATTTGCGTCCATATGAAATACTCTGGGTTCCCTGCATTATCTTTCTAAAACGAGATACGTTTCTACGGAAACGATAGGATTTTCTTTTGGGAGTCGAGTATCTCTTTTCCGATGCATTATTCCTCCTTTACTGCATCCCTCGCTCCCTCACATTGACGAATTAACACACAATTTGCGTCCATATGATATACTCTGGATTCCCTGCATTGTCCTTCTATATCGCGATACGTTTCTACAGAAACGATAGGATTTTCTTTGGGGTTCCGAGTATCTCTTTTCCGATGCATTATTCCTCCTTTACTGCATCCCTCGCTCCCTCACATTGACGAATTAACTCACAATTTGCGTCCATATGAAATACTCTGGATTCCCTGCATTGTCCTTCTAAATCGGGATTCGTTTCTACGGAAACGATAGTATTTTCTTTTGGGTTCCGAGTATCTCTTTTCCGATGCATTATTCCTCCTTTACTGCATCCCTCGCTCCCTCACATTGCCGAATCAACACACAAATTGCGTCCATATGAAATACTCTGGGTTCCCTGCATTATCTTTCTAAAACGAGATACGTTTCTACGGAAACGTTAGGATTTTCTTTTCTGAGTCGAGTATCTCTTTTCCGATGCATTATTCCTCCTTTACTGCATCCCTCGCTCCCTCACATTGACGAATTAACACATAATTTGCGTCCATATGAAATACTCTGGATTCCCGGCATTGTCCTTCTAAATCGAGATACGTTTCTACGGAAACGATAGGATTTTCTTTGGGGTTCCGAGTATCACTTTTCCGATGCATTATTCCTCCTTTACTGCATCCCTCGCTCCCTCACATTGACGAATTAACACACAATTTGCGTCCATATGAAATACTCTGGATTCCTTGCATTGTCCTTCTAAATCGAGTTACGTTTCTACGGAAACGATAGGATTTTCTTTGGGGTTCCGAGTATCTCTTTTCCGATGCATTATTCCTCCTTTACTGCAATCCCTCGCTCCCTCACATTGACGAATTAACACACAATTTGCGTCCATATGAAATACTCTGGATACCCTGCATTGTCCTTCTAAATCGAGATACGTTTCTATGGAAACAATAGGATTTTCTTTGGGGTTCCGAGTATCTCTTTTCCGATGCATTATTCCTCCTTTACTGCATCCCTCGCTCCCGCACATTGACGAATTAACACCCAATTTGCGACCATATGAAATACTCTGGATTCCCTGCATTGTCCTTCTAAATCGAGATACGTTTCTACGGAAACGATAGGATTTTCTTTGGGGTTCCGAGTATCTCTTTTCCGATGCATTATTCCTCCTTTACTGCATCCCTCGCTCCCTCACATTGACGAATTAACACACAATTTGCGTCCATATGAAATACTCTGGATTCCTTGCATTGTCCTTCTAAATCGAGATACGTTTCTACGGAAACGATAGGATTTTCTTTGGGGTTCCGAGTATCTCTTTTCCGATGCATTATTCCTCCTTTACTGCATCCCTCGCTCCCTCACATTGCCGAATTAACACACAATTTGCGTCCATATGAAATACTCTGGGTTCCCTGCATTATCTTTCTAAAACGAGATACGTTTCTACGGAAACGATAGGATTTTCTTTTGGGAGTCGAGTATCTCTTTTCCGATGCATTATTCCTCCTTTACTGCATCCCTCGCTCCCTCACATTGACGAATTAACACACAATTTGCGTCCATATGATATACTCTGGATTCCCTGCATTGTCCTTCTATATCGAGATACGTTTCTACAGAAACGATAGGATTTTCTTTGGGGTTCCGAGTATCTCTTTTCCGATGCATTATTCCTCCTTTACTGCATCCCTCGCTCCCTCACATTGACGAATTAACTCACAATTTGCGTCCATATGAAATACTCTGGATTCCCTGCATTGTCCTTCTAAATCGAGATACGTTTCTACGGAAACGATAGGATTTTCTTTGGGGTTCCGAGTATCTCTTTTCCGATGCATTATTCCTCCTTTACTGCATCCCTCGCTCCCTCACATTGACGAATTAACTCACAATTTGCGTCCATATGAAATACTCTGGATTCCCTGCATTGTCCTTCTAAATCGGGATTCGTTTCTACGGAAACGATAGTATTTTCTTTTGGGTTCCGAGTATCTCTTTTCCGATGCATTATTCCTCCTTTACTGCATCCCTCGCTCCCTCACATTGCCGAATCAACACACAAATTGCGTCCATATGAAATACTCTGGGTTCCCTGCATTATCTTTCTAAAACGAGATACGTTTCTACGGAAACGTTAGGATTTTCTTTTCTGAGTCGAGTATCTTTTTTCCGATGCATTATTCCTCCTTTACTGCATCCCTCGCTCCCTCACATTGACGAATTAACACATAATTTGCGTCCATATGAAATACTCTGGATTCCCTGCATTGTCCTTCTAAATCGAGATACGTTTCTACGGAAACGATAGGATTTTCTTTGGGGTTCCGAGTATCTCTTTTCCGATGCATTATTCTTCCTTTACTGCATCCCTCGCTCCCTCACATTGACGAATTAACACACAATTTGCGTCCATATGAAATACTCTGGATTCCTTGCATTGTCCTTCTAAATCGAGATACGTTTCTACGGAAACGATAGGATTTTCTTTGGGGTTCCGAGTATCTCTTTTCCGATGCATTATTCCTCCTTCACTGCATCCCTCGCTCCCTCACATTGACGAATTACCACACAATTTGCGTCCATATGAAATACTCTGGATTCCTTGCATTGTCCTTCTAAATCGAGATACGTTTCTACGGAAACGATAGGATTTTCTTTGGGGTTCCGAGTATCTCTTTTCCGATGCATTATTCCTCCTTCACTGCATCCCTCGCTCCCTCACATTGACGAATTAACACACAATTTGCGTCCATATGAAATACTCTGGATTCCCTGCATTGTCCTTCTAAATCGAGGTACGTTTCTACGGAAACGTGAGGATTTTCTTTGGGGTTCCGAGTAACTCTTTTCCGATGCATTATTCCTCCTTTACTGCATCCCTCGCTCCCTCAGATTGACGAATTAACACACAATTTGCGTCCATATCAAATACTCTGGATTCCCTGCATTGTCCTTCTAAATCGAGATACGTTTCTACGGAAACGTGAGGATTTTCTTTGGGGTTCCGAGTAACTCTTTTTCGATGCATTATTCCTCCTTTACTGCATCCCTCGCTCACTCACATTGACGAATTAACACACAATTTGCGTCCATATGAAATACTCTGGATTCCCTGCATTGTCCTTCTAAATCGAGATACGTTTCTACGGAAACGATAGGATTTTCTTTGGGGTTCCGAGTATCTCTTTTCCGATGCATTATTCCTCCTTTACTGCATCCCTCGCTCCCTCACATTGCCGAATTAACACACAATTTGCGTCCATATGAAATATTTTGGGTTCCCTGCATTATCTTTCTAAAACGAGATACGTTTCTACGGAAACGATAGGATTTTCTTTTGGGAGTCGAGTATCTCTTTTCCGATGCATTATTCCTCCTTTACTGCATCCCTCGCTCCCTCACATTGACGAATTAACACACAATTTGCGTCCATATGATATACTCTGGATTCCCTGCATTGTCCTTCTATATCGAGATACGTTTCTACAGAAACGATAGGATTTTCTTTGGGGTTCCGAGTATCTCTTTTCCGATGCATTATTCCTCCTTTACTGCATCCCTCGCTCCCTCACATTGACGAATTAACTCACAATTTGCGTCCATATGAAATACTCTGGATTCCCTGCATTGTCCTTCTAAATCGGGATTCGTTTCTACGGAAACGATAGTATTTTCTTTTGGGTTCCGAGTATCTCTTTTCCGATGCATTATTCCTCCTTTACTGCATCCCTCGCTCCCTCACATTGCCGAATCAACACACAAATTGCGTCCATATGAAATACTCTGGGTTCCCTGCATTATCTTTCTAAAACGAGATACGTTTCTACGGAAACGTTAGGATTTTCTTTTCTGAGTCGAGTATCTCTTTTCCGATGCATTATTCCTCCTTTACTGCATCCCTCGCTCCCTCACATTGACGAATTAACACATAATTTGCGTCCATATGAAATACTCTGGATTCCCTGCATTGTCCTTCTAAATCGAGATACGTTTCTACGGAAGCGATAGGATTTTCTTTGGGGTTCCGAGTATCACTTTTCCGATGCATTATTCCTCCTTTACTGCATCCCTCGCTAACTCACATTGAAGAATTAACACACAATTTGCGGCCATATGAAATACTCTGGATTTCCTGCATTGTCCTTCTAAATCGAGATACGTTTCTATGGAAACGATGGGATTTTCTTTGGGGTTCCGAGTATCTCTTTTCCGATGCATTATTCCTCCTTTACTGCATCACTCGCTCCCTCACATTGACGAATTAACACACAATTTGCGTCCATATGAAATACTCTGGATTCCCTGCATTGTCCTTCTAAATCAAGATACGTTTCTACGGAAACGATTGGATTTTCTTTGGGGTTCCGAGTATCTCTTTTCCGATGCATTATTCCTCCTTTACTGCATCCCTCGCTCCCTCACATTGGCGAATTAACACACAATTTGCGTCCATATGAAATACTCTGGATTCCCAGCATTGTCCTTCTAAATCGGGATTCGTTTCTACGGAAACGACAGGTTTTTGTTTGGGGTTCCGAGTATCTCTTTTCCGATGCATTATTCCTCCTTTACTGCATCCCTCGCTCCCTCACATTGCCGAATTAACACACAAATTGCGTCCATATGAAATACTCTGTGTTCCCTGCATTATCTTTCTAAATCGAGATACGTTTCTACGGAAACGAAAGGATTTTCTTTTGGGAGTCGAGTATCTCTTTTCCGATGCATTATTCCTCCTTTACTGCATCCCTCGCTCCCTCACATTGACGAATTAACACACAATTTGCGTCCATATGAAATACTCTGGATTCCCTGCATTGTCCTTCTAAATCGAGATACGTTTCTACGTGAGGATTTTCTTTGGGGTTCCGAGTAACTCTTTTCCGATGCATTATTCCTCCTTTACTGCATCCCTCGCTCACTCACATTGACGAATTAACACACAATTTGCGTCCATATGAAATACTCTGGATTCCCTGCATTGTCCTTCTAAATCAAGATACGTTTCTACGGAAACGATAGGATTTTCTTTGGGGTTCCGAGTATCTCTTTTCCGATGCATTATTCCTCCTTTACTGCATCCCTCGCTCCCTCACATTGGCGAATTAACACACAATTTGCGTCCATATTAAATACTCTGGATTCCCAGCATTGTCCTTCTAAATCGGGATTCGTTTCTACGGAAACGACAGGTTTTTGTTTGGGGTTCCGAGTATCTCTTTTCCGATGCATTATTCCTCCTTTACTGCATCCCTCGCTCCCTCACATTGCCGAATTAACACACAAATTGCGTCCATATGAAATACTCTGTGTTCCCTGCATTATCTTTCTAAATCGAGATACGTTTCTACGGAAACGAAAGGATTTTCTTTTGGGAGTCGAGTATCTCTTTTCCGATGCATTATTCCTCCTTTACTGCATCCCTCGCTCCCTCACATTGACGAATTAACACACAATTTGCGTCCATATGAAATACTCTGGATTCCCTGCATTGTCCTTCTAAATCGAGATACGTTTCTACGGAAACGTGAGGATTTTCTTTGGGGTTCCGAGTAACTCTTTTCCGATGCATTATTCCTCCTTTACTGCATCCCTCGCTCACTCACATTGACGAATTAACACACAATTTGCGTCCATATGAAATACTCTGGATTCCCTGCATTGTCCTTCTAAATCGAGATACGTTTCTACGGAAACGATAGGATTTTCTTTGGGGTTCCGAGTATCTCTTTTCCGATGCATTATTCCTCCTTTACTGCATCCCTCGCTCCCTCACATTGCCGAATTATCACACAATTTGCGTCCATATGAAATACTCTGGGTTCCCTGCATTATCTTTCTAAAACGAGATACGTTTCTACGGAAACGATAGGATTTTCTTTTGGGAGTCGAGTATCTCTTTTCCGATGCATTATTCCTCCTTTACTGCATCCCTCGCTCCCTCACATTGACGAATTAACACACAATTTGCGTCCATATGATATACTCTGGATTCCCTGCATTGTCCTTCTAAATCGAGATACGTTTCTACGGAAACGATAGGATTTTCTTTGGGGTTCCGAGTATCTCTTTTCCGATGCATTATTCCTCCTTTACTGCATCCCTCGCTCCCTCACATTGACGAATTAACACACAATTTGCGTCCATATGAAATACTCTGGATTCCTTGCATTGTCCTTCTAAATCGAGATACGTTTCTACGGAAACGATAGGATTTTCTTTGGGGTTCCGAGTATCTCTTTTCCGATGCATTATTCCTCCTTCACTGCATCCCTCGCTCCCTCACATTGACGAATTAACACACAATTTGCGTCCATATGAAATACTCTGGATTCCTTGCATTGTCCTTCTAAATCGAGATACGTTTCTACGGAAACGATAGGATTTTCTTTGGGGTTCCGAGTATCTCTTTTCCGATGCATTATTCCTCCTTTACTGCATCCCTCGCTCCCTCACATTGACGAATTAACTCACAATTTGCGTCCATATGAAATACTCTGGATTCCCTGCATTGTCCTTCTAAATCGAGATACGTTTCTACGGAAACGATAGGATTTTCTTTGGGGTTCCGAGTATCTCTTTTCCGATGCATTATTCCTCCTTTACTGCATCCCTCGCTCCCTCACATTGACGAATTAACTCACAATTTGCGTCCATATGAAATACTCTGGATTCCCTGCATTGTCCTTCTAAATCGGGATTCGTTTCTACGGAAACGATAGTATTTTCTTTTGGGTTCCGAGTATCTCTTTTCCGATGCATTATTCCTCCTTTACTGCATCCCTCGCTCCCTCACATTGCCGAATCAACACACAAATTGCGTCCATATGAAATACTCTGGGTTCCCTGCATTATCTTTCTAAAACGAGATACGTTTCTACGGAAACGTTAGGATTTTCTTTTCTGAGTCGAGTATCTCTTTTCCGATGCATTATTCCTCCTTTACTGCATCCCTCGCTCCCTCACATTGACGAATTAACACATAATTTGCGTCCATATGAAATACTCTGGATTCCCTGCATTGTCCTTCTAAATCGAGATACGTTTCTACGGAAACGATAGGATTTTCTTTGGGGTTCCGAGTATCTCTTTTCCGATGCATTATTCCTCCTTTACTGCATCCCTCGCTCCCTCACATTGACGAATTAACACACAATTTGCGTCCATATGAAATACTCTGGATTCCTTGCATTGTCCTTCTAAATCGAGATACGTTTCTACGGAAACGATAGGATTTTCTTTGGGGTTCCGAGTATCTCTTTTCCGATGCATTATTCCTCCTTCACTGCATCCCTCGCTCCCTCACATTGACGAATTAACACACAATTTGCGTCCATATGAAATACTCTGGATTCCTTGCATTGTCCTTCTAAATCGAGATACGTTTCTACGGAAACGATAGGATTTTCTTTGGGGTTCCGAGTATCTCTTTTCCGATGCATTATTCCTCCTTCACTGCATCCCTCGCTCCCTCACATTGACGAATTAACACACAATTTGCGTCCATATGAAATACTCTGGATTCCCTGCATTGTCCTTCTAAATCGAGATACGTTTCTACAGAAACGTGAGGATTTTCTTTGGGGTTCCGAGTAACTCTTTTCCGATGCATTATTCCTCCTTTACTGCATCCCTCGCTCCCTCACATTGACGAATTAACACACAATTTGCGTCCATATGAAATACTCTGGATTCCCTGCATTGTCCTTCTAAATCGAGATACGTTTCTACGGAAACGTGAGGATTTTCTTTGGGGTTCCGAGTAACTCTTTTCCGATGCATTATTCCTCCTTTACTGCATCCCTCGCTCACTCACATTGACGAATTAACACACAATTTGCGTCCATATGAAATACTCTGGATTCCCTGCATTGTCCTTCTAAATCGAGATACGTTTCTACGGAAACGATAGGATTTTCTTTGGGGTTCCGAGTATCTCTTTTCCGATGCATTATTCCGCCTTTACTGCATCCCTCGCTCCCTCACATTGCCGAATTAACACACAATTTGCGTCCATATGAAATACTCTGGGTTCCCTGCATTATCTTTCTAAAACGAGATACGTTTCTACGGAAACGATAGGATTTTCTTTTGGGAGTCGAGTATCTCTTTTCCGATGCATTATTCCTCCTTTACTGCATCCCTCGCTCCCTCACATTGACGAATTAACACACAATTTGCGTCCATATGATATACTCTGGATTCCCTGCATTGTCCTTCTATATCGAGATACGTTTCTACAGAAACGATAGGATTTTCTTTGGGGTTCCGAGTATCACTTTTCCGATGCATTATTCCTCCTTTACTGCATCCCTCGCTCCCTCACATTGACGAATTAACACACAATTTGCGTCCATATGAAATACTCTGGATTCCTTGCATTGTCCTTCTAAATCGAGATACGTTTCTACGGAAACGATAGGATTTTCTTTGGGGTTCCGAGTATCTCTTTTCCGATGCATTATTCCTCCTTTACTGCATCCCTCGCTCCCTCACATTGCCGAATTAACACACAATTTGCGTCCATATGAAATACTCTGGGTTCCCTGCATTATCTTTCTAAAACGAGATACGTTTCTACGGAAACGATAGGATTTTCTTTTGGGAGTCGAGTATCTCTTTTCCGATGCATTATTCCTCCTTTACTGCATCCCTCGCTCCCTCACATTGACGAATTAACACACAATTTGCGTCCATATGATATACTCTGGATTCCCTGCATTGTCCTTCTGTATCGAGATACGTTTCTACAGAAACGATAGGATTTTCTTTGGGGTTCCGAGTATCTCTTTTCCGATGCATTATTCCTCCTTTACTGCATCCCTCGCTCCCTCACATTGACGAATTAACTCACAATTTGCGTCCATATGAAATACTCTGGATTCCCTGCATTGTCCTTCTAAATCGAGATACGTTTCTACGGAAACTTGAGGATTTTCTTTGGGGTTCCGAGTAACTCTTTTCCGATGCATTATTCCTCCTTTACTGCATCCCTCGCTCCCTCACATTGACGAATTAACACACAATTTGCGTCCATATGAAATACTCTGGATTCCCTGCATTGACCTTCTAAATCGAGATACGTTTCTACGGAAACGTGAGGATTTTCTTTGGGGTTCCGAGTAACTCTTTTCCGATGCATTATTCCTCCTTTACTGCATCCCTCGCTCACTCACATTGACGAATTAACACACAATTTGCGTCCATATGAAATACTCTGGATTCCCTGCATTGTCCTTCTAAATCGAGATACGTTTCTACGGAAACGATAGGATTTTCTTTGGGGTTCCGAGTATCTCTTTTCCGATGCATTATTCCTCCTTTACTGCATCCCTCGCTCCCTCACATTGCCGAATTAACACACAATTTGCGTCCATATGAAATACTCTGGGTTCCCTGCATTATCTTTCTAAAACGAGATACGTTTCTACGGAAACGATAGGATTTTCTTTTGGGAGTCGAGTATCTCTTTTCCGATGCATTATTCCTCCTTTACTGCATCCCTCGCTCCCTCACATTGACGAATTAACACACAATTTGCGTCCATATGATATACTCTGGATTCCCTGCATTGTCCTTCTATATCGAGATACGTTTCTACAGAAACGATAGGATTTTCTTTGGGGTTCCGAGTATCTCTTTTCCGATGCATTATTCCTCCTTTACTGCATCCCTCGCTCCCTCACATTGACGAATTAACTCACAATTTGCGTCCATATGAAATACTCTGGATTCCCTGCATTGTCCTTCTAAATCGGGATTCGTTTCTACGGAAACGATAGTATTTTCTTTTGGGTTCCGTGTATCTCTTTTCCGATGCATTATTCCTCCTTTACTGCATCCCTCGCTCCCTCACATTGCCGAATCAACACACAAATTGCGTCCATATGAAATACTCTGGGTTCCCTGCATTATCTTTCTAAAACGAGATACGTTTCTACGGAAACGTTAGGATTTTCTTTTCTGAGTCGAGTATCTCTTTTCCGATGCATTATTCCTCCTTTACTGCATCCCTCGCTCCCTCACATTGACGAATTAACACATAATTTGCGTCCATATGAAATACTCTGGATTCCCTGCATTGTCCTTCTAAATCGAGATACGTTTCTTCGGAAACGATAGGATTTTCTTTGGGGTTCCAAGTATCACTTTTCCGATGCATTATTCCTCCTTTACTGCATCCCTCGCTCCCTCACATTGACGAATTAACACACAATTTGCGTCCATATGAAATACTCTGGATTCCTTGCATTGTCCTTCTAAATCGAGATACGTTTCTACGGAAACGATAGGATTTTCTTTGGGGTTCCGAGTATCTCTTTTCCGATGCATTATTCCTCCTTTACTGCAATCCCTCGCTCCCTCACATTGACGAATTAACACACAATTTGCGTCCATATGAAATACTCTGGATACCCTGCATTGTCCTTCTAAATCGAGATACGTTTCTATGGAAACGATAGGATTTTCTTTGGGGTTCCGAGTATCTCTTTTCCGATGCATTATTCCTCCTTTACTGCATCCCTCGCTCCCTCACATTGACGAATTAACACACAATTTGCGACCATATGAAATACTCTGGATTCCCTGCATCGTCCTTCTAAATCGAGATACGTTTCTACGGAAACGATAGGATTTTCTTTGGGGTTCCGAGTATCTCTTTTCCGATGCATTATTCCTCCTTTACTGCATCCCTCGCTCCCTCACATTGACGAATTAACACACAATTTGCGTCCATATGAAATACTCTGGATTCCTTGCATTGTCCTTCTAAATCGAGATACGTTTCTACGGAAACGATAGGATTTTCTTTGGGGTTCCGAGTATCTCTTTTCCGATGCATTATTCCTCCTTTACTGCATCCCTCGCTCCCTCACATTGCCGAATTAACACACAATTTGCGTCCATATGAAATACTCTGGGTTCCCTGCATTAACTTTCTAAAACGAGATACGTTTCTACGGAAACGATAGGATTTTCTTTTGGGAGTCGAGTATCTCTTTTCCGATGCATTATTCCTCCTTTACTGCATCCCTCGCTCCCTCACATTGACGAATTAACACACAATTTGCGTCCATATGATATACTCTGGATTCCCTGCATTGTCCTTCTATATCGAGATACGTTTCTATGGAAACGATAGGATTTTCTTTGGGGTTCCGAGTATCTCTTTTCCGATGCATTATTCCTCCTTTACTGCATCCCTCGCTCCCTCACATTGACGAATTAACTCACAATTTGCGTCCATATGAAATACTCTGGATTCCCTGCATTGTCCTTCTAAATCGGGATTCGTTTCTACGGAAACGATAGTATTTTCTTTTGGGTTCCGAGTATCTCTTTTCCGATGCATTATTCCTCCTTTACTGCATCCCTCGCTCCCTCACATTGCCGAATCAACACACAAATTGCGTCCATATGAGATACTCTGGGTTCCCTGCATTATCTTTCTAAAACGAGATACGTTTCTACGGAAACGTTAGGATTTTCTTTTCTGAGTCGAGTATCTCTTTTCCGATGCTTTATTCCTCCTTTACTGCATCCCTCGCTCCCTCACATTGACGAATTAACACATAATTTGCGTCCATATGAAATACTCTGGATTCCCTGCATTGTCCTTCTAAATCCAGATACGTTTCTACGGAAACGATAGGATTTTCTTTGGGGTTCCGAGTATCACTTTTCCGATGCATTATTCCTCCTTTACTGCATCCCTCGCTCCCTCACATTGACGAATTAACACACAATTTGCGTCCATATGAAATACTCTGGATTCCTTGCATTGTCCTTCTAAATCGAGATACGTTTCTACGGAAACGATAGGATTTTCTTTGGGGTTCCGAGTATCTCTTTTCCGATGCATTATTCCTCCTTTACTGCATCCCTCGCTCCCTCACATTGACGAATTAACACACAATTTGCGTCCATATGAAATACTCTGGATTCCTTGCATTGTCCTTCTAAATCGAGATACGTTTCTACGGAAACGATAGGATTTTCTTTGGGGTTCCGAGTATCTCTTTTCCGATGCATTATTCCTCCTTCACTGCATCCCTCGCTCCCTCACATTGACGAATTAACACACAATTTGCTTCCATATGAAATACTCTGGATTCCTTGCATTGTCCTTCTAAATCGAGATACGTTTCTACGGAAACGATAGGATTTTCTTTGGGGTTCCGAGTATCTCTTTTCCGATGCATTATTCCTCCTTCACTGCATCCCTCGCTCCCTCACATTGACGAATTAACACACAATTTGCGTCCATATGAAATACTCTGGATTCCCTGCATTGTCCTTCTAAATCGAGATACGTTTCTACGGAAACGTGAGGATTTCCTTTGGGGTTCCGAGTAACTCTTTTCCGATGCATTATTCCTCCTTTACTGCATCCCTCGCTCCCTCACATTGACGAATTAACTCACAATTTGCGTCCATATGAAATACTCTGGATTCCCTGCATTGTCCTTCTAAATCGAGATACGTTTCTACGGAAACGTGAGGATTTTCTTTGGGGTTCCGAGTAACTCTTTTCCGATGCATTATTCCTCCTTTACTGCATCCCTCGCTCACTCACATTGACGAATTAACACACAATTTGCGTCCATATGAAATACTCTGGATTCCCTGCATTGTCCTTCTAAATCGAGATACGTTTCTACGGAAACGATAGGATTTTCTTTGGGGTTCCGAGTATCTCTTTTCCGATGCATTATTCCTCTTTTACTGCATCCCTCGCTCCCTCACATTGCCGAATTAACACACAATTTGCGTCCATATGAAATACTCTGGGTTCCCTGCATTATCTTTCTAAAACGAGATACGTTTCTACGGAAACGATAGGATTTTCTTTTGGGAGTCGAGTATCTCTTTTCCGATGCATTATTCCTCCTTTACTGCATCCCTCGCTCCCTCACATTGACGAATTAACACACAATTTGCGTCCATATGATATACTCTGGATTCCCTGCATTGTCCTTCTATATCGAGATACGTTTCTACAGAAACGATAGGATTTTCTTTGGGGTTCCGAGTATCTCTTTTCCGATGCATTATTCCTCCTTTACTGCATCCCTCGCTCCCTCACATTGACGAATTAACTCACAATTTGCGTCCATATGAAATACTCTGGATTCCCTGCATTGTCCTTCTAAATCGGGATTCGTTTCTACGGAAACGATAGTATTTTCATTTGGGTTCCGAGTATCTCTTTTCCGATGCATTATTCCTCCTTTACTGCATCCCTCGCTCCCTCACATTGCCGAATCAACACACAAATTGCGTCCATATGAAATACTCTGGGTTCCCTGCATTATCTTTCTAAAACGAGATACGTTTCTACGGAAACGTTAGGATTTTCTTTTCTGAGTCGAGTATCTCTTTTCCGATGCATTATTCCTCCTTTACTGCATCCCTCGCTCCCTCACATTGACGAATTAACACATAATTTGCGTCCATATGAAATACTCTTGATTCCCTGCATTGTCCTTCTAAATCGAGATACGTTTCTACGGAAACGATAGGATTTTCTTTGGGGTTCCGAGTATCACTTTTCCGATGCATTATTCCTCCTTTACTGCATCCCTCGCTCCCTCACATTGACGAATTAACACACAATTTGCGTCCATATGAAATACTCTGGATTCCTTGCATTGTCCTTCTAAATCGAGATACGTTTCTACGGAAACGATAGGATTTTCTTTGGGGTTCCGAGTATCTCTTTTCCGATGCATTATTCCTCCTTCACTGCATCCCTCGCTCCCTCACATTGACGAATTAACACACAATTTGCGTCCATATGAAATACTCTGGATTCCCTGCATTGTCCTTCTAAATCGAGATACGTTTCTACGGAAACGTGAGGATTTTCTTTGGGGTTCCGAGTAACTCTTTTCCGATGCATTATTCCTCCTTTACTGCATCCCTCGCTCCCTCACATTGACGAATTAACACACAATTTGCGTCCATATGAAATACTCTGGATTCCCTGCATTGTCCTTCTAAATCGAGATACGTTTCTACGGAAAAGTGAGGATTTTCTTTGGGGTTCCGAGTAACTCTTTTCCGATGCATTATTCCTCCTTTACTGCATCCCTCGCTCACTCACTTTGACGAATTAACACACAATTTGCGTCCATATGAAATACTCTGGATTCCCTGCATTGTCCTTCTAAATCGAGATACGTTTCTACAGAAACGATAGGATTTTCTTTGGGGTTCCGAGTATCTCTTTTCCGATGCATTATTCCTCCTTTACTGCATCCCTCGCTCTCTCACATTGACGAATTAACACACAATTTGCGTCCATATGAAATACTCTGGATTCCCTGCATTGTCCTTCTACATCGAGATACGTTTCTATGGAAACGATAGGATTTTCTTTGGGGTGCCGAGTATCTCTTTTCCGATGCAGTATTCCTCCTTTACTGCATCCCTCGCTCCCTCACATTGACGAATTAACACACAATTTGCGTCCATATGAAATACTCTGTATTCCCTGCATTGTCCTTCTAAATCGAGATATGTTTCTACAGAAACGATAGGATTTTCTTTGGGGTTCCGAGTATCTCTTTTCCGATGCATTATTCCTCCTTTACTGCATCCCTTGCTCCCTCACATTGACGAATTAACACACAATTTGCGTCCATATGAAATACTCTGGATTCCCTGCATTGTCCTTGTAAATCGAGATACGTTTCTACGGAAACGATAGGATTTTCTTTGGGGTTCCGAATATCTCTTTTCCGATGCATTATTCCTCCTTCACTGCATCCCTCGCTCCCTCACATTGACGAATTAACACCCAATTTGCGTCCATATGAAATACTCTGGATTCCCTGCATTGTCCTTCTAAATCGAGATACGTTTCTACGGAAACGTGAGGATTTCCTTTGGGGTTCCGAGTAACTCTTTTCCGATGCATTATTCCTCCTTTACTGCATCCCTCGCTCCCTCACATTGACGAATTAACACACAATTTGCGTCCATATGAAATACTCTGGATTCCCTGCATTGTCCTTCTAAATCGAGATACGTTTCTACGGAAACGATAGGATTTTGTTTGGGGTTCCGAGTATCTCTTTTCCGATGCATTATTCCTCCTTTACTGCATCCCTCGCTCCCTCACATTGACGAATTAACACACAATTTGCGTCTATATGAAATACTCTGGATTCCCTGCATTGTCCTTCTAAATCGAGATACGTTTCTATGGAAACGGTAGGATTTTCCTTGGGGTTCCGAGTATCTCTTTTCCGATGCATTATTCCTCCTTTACTGCATATCTCGCTCCCTCACATTGACGAATTAACACATAATTTGTGTCCATATGAAATACTCTGGATTCCCTGCATTGTCCTTGTAAATCGAGATACGTTTCTACGGAAACAATAGGATTTTCTTTATGGTTCCGAGTATCTCTTTTCCGATGCATTATTCCTCGTTTACTGCATCCCTCGCTCCCTCACATTGACGAATTAACACACAATTTGCGTCCATATGATATACTCTGGATTCCATGCAAATTCCTTCTAAATCGACATACGTTTCTACGGAAACGATAGGATTTTCTTTGGGGTTCCGAGTATCTCTTTTCCGATGCATTAGTCCTCCTTTACTGCATCCCTCGCTCCCTCACATTGACTCCTTTACTGCATCCCTCGCTCCCTCACATTGACGAATTAACACACAATTTGCGTCCATATGAAATACTCAGGATTCCCTGCATTGTCCTTCTAAATCGAGATACCTTTCTACGGAAACGATATGATTTTCTTTGATGTTATGAGTATCTCTTTTCCGATGCATTATTCCTCCTTTACTGCATCCCTCGCTAACTCACATTGACGAATTAACACACAATTTGCGTCCATATGAAATACTCTGGATTCCCTGCATTGTCCTTCTAAATCGAGATACGTTTCTACGGAAACGATAGGATTTTCTTTGGGGTTCCGAGTATCTCTTTTCCGATGCATTATTCCTCCTTTACTGCATCCCTCGCTCCCTCACATTGACGAATTAACACACAATTTGCGTCCATATGAAATACTCTGGATTCCTTGCATTGTCCTTCTAAATCGAGATACGTTTCTACGGAAACGATAGGATTTTCTTTGGGGTTCCGAGTATCTCTTTTCCGATGCATTATTCCTCCTTTACTGCATTCCTCGCTCCCTCACATTGACGAATTAACACACAATTTGCGTCCATATGAAATACTCTGGATTCCTTGCAATGTCCTTATAAATCGAGATACGTTTCTACGGAAACGATAGGATTTTCTTTGGGGTTCGGAGTATCTCTTTTCCGATGCATTATTCCTCCTTTACTGCATCCCTCGCTCCCTCACATTGACGAATTAACACACAATTTGCGTCCATATGAAATACTCTGGATTCCTTCCATTGTCCTTCTAAATCGAGATACGTTTCTACGGAAACGATAGGATTTTCTTTGGGGTTCCGAGTATCTCTTTTCCGATGCATTATTCCTCCTTCACTGCATCCCTCGCTCCCTCAAATTGACGAATTAAGACACAATTTGCGTCCATAAGAAATACTGTGGATTCCCTGCATTTTCCTTCTAAATCGAGATACGTTTCTACGGAAACGTGAGGATTTTCTTTGGGGTTCTGAGTAACTCTTTTCCGATGCATTATTCCTCCTTTACTGCATCCCTCGCTCCCTCACATTGACGAATTAACACACAATTTGCGTCCATATGAAATACTCTGGATTCCCTGCATTGTCCTTCTAAATCGAGATACGTTTCTACGGAAACGATAGGATTTTCTTTGGGGTTCCGAGTATCTCTTTTCCGATGCATTATTCCTCCTTTATTGCATCCCTCGCTCCCTCACATTGACGAATTAACACACAATTTGCGTCCATATGAAATACTCTGGATTCCCTGCATTGTCCTTCTAAATCGAGATACGTTCCTATGGAAACGAGAGGATTTTCTTTGGGGTTCCGAGTATCTCTTTTCCGATGCAGTATTCCTCCTTTACTGCATCCCTCGATCCCTCACATTGACGAATTAACACACAATTTGCGTCCATATGAAATACTCTGGATTCCCTGCATTGTCCTTCTAAATCGAGTTACGTTTCTACGGAAACGATAGGATTTTCTTTGGGGTTCCGAGTATCTCTTTTCCGATGCATTATTCCTCCTTTACTGCATCCCTCGCTCCCTCACATTGACGAATTAACACACAATTTGCGTCCATATGAAATACTCTGGATTCCCTGCATTGTCCTTCTAAATCGAGATACGTTTCTACGGATAAGATAGGATTTTCTTTGGGGTTAAGAGTATCTCTTTTCCGATGCATTATTCCTCCTTTACTGCATTCCTCGCTCCCTCACCTTGACGAATTAACACACAATTTGTGTCCATATGAAATACTCTGGATTCCCTGCATTGTCCTTCTAAATCGAGATACGTTTCTACGGAAACGATAGGATAATTTTTGGGGTTCCGAGTATCCCTTTTCCGATGCATTATTCCTCCTTTACTGCATCCCTCGCTCCCTCACATTGAAGAATTAACACACAATTTGCGTCTATATGAAATACTCTGGATTCCCTGCATTGTCCTTCTAAATCGAGATACGTTTCTACGGAAACGGTAGGATTTTCTTTGGGGTTCCGAGTATCTCTTTTCCGATGCATTATTCCTCCTTTACTGCATATCTCGCTCCCTCACATTGACGAATTAACACATAATTTGTGTCCATATGAAATACTCTGGATTCCCTGCATTGTCCTTGTAAATCGAGATACGTTTCTACGGAAACAATAGGATTTTCTTTGGGGTTCCGAGTATCTCTTTTCCGATGCATTATTCCTCCTTTACTGCATCCCTCGCTCCCTCACATTGACGAATTAACACACAATTTGCGTCCATATGATATACTCTGGATTCCCTGCAAATTCCTTTTAAATCGAGATACGATTCTACGGAAACGATAGGATTTTCTTTGGGGTTCCGAGTATCTCTTTTCCGATGCATTAGTCCTCCTTTACTGCATCCCTCGCTCCCTCACATTGACTCCTTTACTGCATCCCTCGCACCCTCACATTGACGAATTAACACACATTTTGCGTCCATATGAAATACTCAGGATTCCCTGCATTGTCCTTCTAAATCGAGATACGCTTCTACGGTAACGATATGATTTTCTTTGGGGTTCCGAGTATCTCTTTTCCGATGCATTATTCCTCCTTTACTGCATCCCTCGCTAACTCACATTGACGAATTAACACACAATTTGCGTCCATATGAAATACTCTGGATTCCCTGCATTGTCCTTCTAAATCGAGATACGTTTCTACGGAAACGATAGGATTTTCTTTGGGGTTCCGAGTATCTCTTTTCCGATGCATTATTCCTCCTTCACTGCATCCCTCGCTCCCTCACATTGACGAATTAACACACAATTTGCGTCCATATGAAATACTCTGGATTCCCTGCATTGTCCTTCTAAATCGAGATACGTTTCTACGGAAATGATAGGATTGTCTTTGGGGTTCCGAGTATCTCTTTTCCGATGCATTATTCCTCCTTTACTGCATTCCTCGCTCCCTCACATTGACGAATTAACACACAATTTGCGTCCATATGAAATACTCTGGATTCCCTGCATTGTCCTTCTAAATCGAGATACGTTTCTACGGAAACGATAGGATTTTCTTTGGGGTTCCGAGTATCTCTTTTCCGATGCATTATTCCTCCTTTACTTCATCCCTCGCTCCCTCACATTGACGAATTAACACACAAATTGCGTCCATATGAAATACTCTGCGTTCCCTGCATTACGTTTCTAAATCGAGATACGTTTCTATGGAAACGATAGGATTTTCTTTTGGGAGTCGATTATCTCTTTTCCGATGCATTATTCCTCCTTTACTGCATCCCTCGCTCCCTCACATTGACGAATTAACACACAATTTGCGTCCATATGAAATACTCTGCATTCCCTGCATTGTCCTTCTAAATCGAGATACATTTCTACGGATAAGATAGGATTTTCTTTGGGGTTAAGAGTATCTCTTTTCCGATGCATTATTCCTTCTTTACTGCATTCCTCGCTCCCTCAAATTGACGAATTAACACACAATTTGTGTCCATATGAAATACTCTGGATTCCCTGCATTGTCCTTCTAAATCGAGATACGTTTCTACGGAAACGATATGATTTTCTTTGGGGTTCCGAGTATCTCTTTTCCGATGCATTATTCCTCCTTTACTGCATCCCTCGCTAACTCACATTGACGAATTAACACACAATTTGCGTCCATATGAAATACTCTGGATTCCCTGCATTGTCCTTCTAAATCGAGATACGTTTCTACGGAAACGATAGGATTTTCTTTGGGGTTCCGAGTATCTCTTTTCCGATGCATTATTCCTCCTTTACTGCATCCCTCGTTCCCTCACATTGACGAATTAACACACAATTTGCGTCCATATGAAATACTCTGGAATCCCTGCATTGTCCTTCTAAATCGAGACACGTTTCTACGGAAACGATAGGATTTTCTTTGGGGTTCCGAGTATCTCTTTTCCGATGCATTAGTCCTCCTTTACTGCATCCCTCGCTCCCTCACATTGACTCCTTTACTGCATCCCTGGCTCCCTCACATTGACGAATTAACACACAATTTGCGTCCATATGAAATACTCAGGATTCCCTGCATTGTCCTTCTAAATCGAGATACGTTTCTACGGAAACGATATGATTTTCTTTGGGGTTCCGAGTATCTCTTTTCCGATGCATTATTCCTCCTTTACTGCATCCCTCGCTCCCTCACATTGACGAATAAACACACAATTTGCGTCCATATGATATACTCTGGATTCCCTGCATTGTCCTTCTAAATCGAGATACGTTTCTACGGAAACGATAGGATTTTCTTTGGGGTTCCGAGTATCTCTTTTTCGATGCATTATTCCTCCTTTACTGCATCCCTCGCTCCCTCACATTGCCGAATTAACACACAAATTGCGTCCATATGAAATACTCTGCGTTCCCTGCATTATCTTTCTAAATCGAGATACGTTTCTACGGAAATGATACGATTTTCTTTTGGGAGTTGATTATCTCTTTTCCGATGCATTATTCCTCCTTTACTGCATCCCTCGCTCCCTCACATTGACGAATTAACACACAATTTGCGTCCATATGAAATACTCTAGATTCCTTCCACTGTCCTTCTAAATCGAGATACGTTTCTACGGAAACGATAGGATTTTCTTTGGGGTTCCGAGTATCTCTTTTCGAATGCATTATTCCTCCTTCACTGCATCCCTCGCTCCCTCACATTGACGAATTAACACACAATTTGCGTCCATATGAAATACTCTGGATTCCCTGCATTGTCCTTCTAAATAGAGATACGTTTCTACGGAAACGTGAGGATTTTCATTGGGGTTCTGAGTAACTCTTTTCCGATGCATTATTCCTCCTTTACTGCATCCCTCGCTCCCTCACATTGACGAATTAACACACAATTTGCGTCCATATGAAATACTCTGGAATTCCTGCATTGTCCTTCTAAATCGAGATACGTTTCTACGGAAACAATTGGATTTTCTTTGGGGTTCCGAGTATCTCTTTTCCGATGCATTATTCCTCCTTTACTGCATCCCTCGCTCCCTCACATTGACGAATTAACACACAATTTGCGTCCATATGAAATACTGTGGATTCCCTGCATTGTCCTTCTAAATCGAGATACGTTTCTATGGAAACATTAGGATTTTCTTTGGGGTTCCGAGTATCTCTTTTCCGATGCAGTATTCCTCCTTTACTGCATCCCTCGCTCCCTCACATTGACGAATTAACACACAAATTGCGTCCATATGAAATACTCTGCGTTCCCTGCATTACCTTTCTAAATCGAGATACGTTTCTATGGAAACGATAGGATTTTCTTTTGGGAGTCGATTATCTCTTTTCCGATGCATTATTCCTCCTTTACTGCATCCCTCGCTCCCTCACATTGACGAATTAACACACAATTTGCGTCCATATGAAATACTCTGCATTCCCTGCATTGTCCTTCTAAATCGAGATACATTTCTACGGATAAGATAGGATTTTCTTTGGGGTTAAGAGTATCTCTTTTCCGATGCATTATTCCTTCTTTACTGCATTCCTCGCTCCCTCAAATTGACGAATTAACACACAATTTGTGTCCATATGAAATACTCTGGATTCCCTGCATTGTCCTTCTAAATCGAGATACGTTTCTACGGAAACGATAGGATAATCTTTGGGGTTCCGAGTATCGCTTTTCCGATGCATTATTCCTCCTTTACTGCATCCCTCGCTCCCTCACATTGAAGAATTAACACACAATTTGCGTCTATATGAAATACTCTGGATTCCCTGCATTGTCCTTCTAAATCGAGATACGTTTCTACGGAAACGGTAGGATTTTCCTTGGGGTTCCGAGTATCTCTTTTCCGATGCATTATTCCTCCTTTACTGCATATCTCGCTCCCTCACATTGACGAATTAACACATAATTTGTGTCCATATGAAATACTATGGATTCCCTGCATTGTCCTTGTAAATTGAGATACGTTTCTACGGAAACAATAGGATTTTCTTTGGGGTTCCGAGTATCTCTCTTCCGATGCATTATTCCTCCTTTACTGCATCCCTCGCTCCCTCACATTGACGAATTAACACACAATTTGCGTCCATATGATATACTCTGGATTTCCTGCAAATTCCTTCTAAATCGAGATACGTTTCTACGGAAACGATAGGATTGTCTTTGGGGTTCCGAGTATCTCTTTTCCGATGCATTATTCCTCCTTTACTGCATCCCTCGCTCCCTCACATTGACGAATTAACACACAATTTGCGTCCATATGATATACTCTGGATTTCCTGCAAATTCTTTCTAAATCGAGATACGTTTCTACGGAAACGATAGGATTTTCTTTGGGGTTCCGAGTATCTCTTTTCCGATGCATTATTCCTCCTTTACTGCATCCCTCGCTAACTCACATTGACGAATTAACACACAATTTGCGTCCATATGAAATACTCTGGATTCCCTGCATTGTCCTTCTAAATCGAGATACGTTTCTACGGAAACGATAGGATTTTCTTTGGGGTTCCGAGTATCTCTTTTCCGATGCATTATTCCTCCTTTACTGCATCCCTTGCTCCCTCACATTGACGAATTAACACACAATTTGCGTCCATATGACATACTCTGGATCTTTGCATTGTCCTTCTAAATCGAGATACGTTTCTACGGAAACGATAGGATTTCCTTTGGGGTTCCGAGTATCTCTTTTCCGATGCATTATTCCTCCTTTACTGCATTCCTCGCTCCCTCACATTGACGAATTAACACACAATTTCCGTCCATATGAAATACTCTGGATTCCTTGCAATGTTCTTCTAAATCGAGATACGTTTCTACGGAAACGATAGGATTCTCTTTGGGGTTCCGAGTATCTCTTTTCCGATGCATTATTCCTCCTTTACTGCATCCCTCGCTCCCTCACATTGACGAATTAACACACAATTTGCGTCCATATGATATACTCTGGATTCAATTCAAAATTCCTTCTAAATCGAGATACGTTTCTACGGAAACGATAGGATTTTCTTTGGGGTTCCGAGTATCTCTTTACCGATGCATTAGTCCTCCTTTACTGCATCCCTCGCTCCCTCACATTGACTCCTTTACTGCATCCCTCGCTCCCTCACATTGACGAATTAACACACAATTTGCGTCCATATGAAATACTCAGGATTCCCTGCATTGTCCTTGTAAATCGAGATACGTTTCTACGGAAACGATATGATTTTCTTTGGGTTTCCGAGTATCTGTTTTCCGATGCATTATTCCTCCTTTACTGCATCCCTCGCTAACTCACATTGACGAATTAACACACAATTTGCGTCCATATGAAATACTCTGGATTCCCTGCATTGTCCTTCTAAATCGAGATACGTTTCTACGGAAACGATAGGATTTTCTTTGGGGTTCCGAGTATCTCTTTTCCGATGCATTATTCCTCCTTTACTGCATCCCTCGCTCCCTCACATTGACGAATTAACACACAATTTGCGTCCATATGAAATACTCTGGATTCCCTGCATTGTCCTTCTAAATCGAGATACGTTTCTACGGAAACGATAGGATTTTCTTTGGGGTTCCGAGTATCACTTTTCCGATGCATTATTCCTCCTTTACTGCATTCCTCGCTCCCTCACATTGACGAATTAACACACAATTTGCGTCCATATGAAATACTCTGGATTCCTTGCAATGTCCTTCTAAATCGAGATACGTTTCTACGGAAACGAAAGGATTTTCTTTGGGGTTCCGAGTAACTCTATTCCGATGCATTATTCCTCCTTTACTGCATCCCTCGCTCCCTCACATTGACGAATTGACACACAATTTGCGTCCATTTGAAATACTCTGGATTCCCTGCATTGTCCTTCTAAATCGAGATACGTTTCTACGGAAACGATAGGATTTTCTTTGGGGTTCCGAGTATCTCTTTTCCGATGCATTAATCCTAATTTACTGCATCCCTCGCTCCCTCACATTGCCGAATTAACACACAAATTGCGTCCATATGAAATACTCTGCGTTCCCTGCATTATCTTTCTAAATCGAGATACGTTTCTACGGAAACGATAGGATTTTCTTTTGGGAGTCGGTTATCTCTTTTCCGATGCATTATTCCTCCTTTACTGCATCCCTCGCTCCCTCACATTGACGAATTAACACACAATTTGCGTCCATATGAAATACTCTGGATTCCCTGCATTGTCCTTCTAAATCGAGATACGTTTCTACAGAAACGATAGGAATGTCTTTGGGGTTCCGAGTATCTCTTTTCCGAAGCATTATTCCTCTTTTACTGCATCCCTCGCTCCCTCACATTGACGAATGAACACACAATTTGCGTCCATATGAAATACTCTGGATTCCCTGCATTGTCCTTCTAAATCAAGATACGTTTCTACGGAAACGATAGGAATTTCTTTGGGGTTTCGAGTATCTCTTTTCCGATGCATTATTCCTCCTTTACTGCATCCCTCGCTCCCTCACATTGACGAATTAACACACAATTTGCGTCCATATGAAATACTCTGGATTCCCTGCATTGTCCTTCTAAATCGAGATACGTTTCTATGGAAACGATAGGATTTTCTTTTGGGAGTCGATTATCTCTTTTCCGATGCATTATTCCTCCTTTACTGCATCCCTCGCTCCCTCACATTGACGAATTAACACACAATTTGCGTCCATATGAAATACTCTGCATTCCCTGCATTGTCCTTCTAAATCGAGATACATTTCTACGGATAAGATAGGATTTTCTTTGGGGTTAAGAGTATCTCTTTTCCGATGCATTATTCCTTCTTTACTGCATTCCTCGCTCCCTCAAATTGACGAATTAACACACAATTTGTGTCCATATGAAATACTCTGGATTCCCTGCATTGTCCTTCTAAATCGAGATACGTTTCTACGGAAACGATAGGATAATCTTTGGGGTTCCGAGTATCGCTTTTCCGATGCATTATTCCTCCTTTACTGCATCCCTCGCTCCCTCACATTGAAGAATTAACACACAATTTGCGTCTATATGAAATACTCTGGATTCCCTGCATTGTCCTTCTAAATCGAGATACGTTTCTACGGAAACGGTAGGATTTTCCTTGGGGTTCCGAGTATCTCTTTTCCGATGCATTATTCCTCCTTTACTGCATATCTCGCTCCCTCACATTGACGAATTAACACATAATTTGTGTCCATATGAAATACTATGGATTCCCTGCATTGTCCTTGTAAATTGAGATACGTTTCTACGGAAACAATAGGATTTTCTTTGGGGTTCCGAGTATCTCTCTTCCGATGCATTATTCCTCCTTTACTGCATCCCTCGCTCCCTCACATTGACGAATTAACACACAATTTGCGTCCATATGATATACTCTGGATTTCCTGCAAATTCCTTCTAAATCGAGATACGTTTCTACGGAAACGATAGGATTGTCTTTGGGGTTCCGAGTATCTCTTTTCCGATGCATTATTCCTCCTTTACTGCATCCCTCGCTCCCTCACATTGACGAATTAACACACAATTTGCGTCCATATGATATACTCTGGATTTCCTGCAAATTCTTTCTAAATCGAGATACGTTTCTACGGAAACGATAGGATTTTCTTTGGGGTTCCGAGTATCTCTTTTCCGATGCATTATTCCTCCTTTACTGCATCCCTCGCTAACTCACATTGACGAATTAACACACAATTTGCGTCCATATGAAATACTCTGGATTCCCTGCATTGTCCTTCTAAATCGAGATACGTTTCTACGGAAACGATAGGATTTTCTTTGGGGTTCCGAGTATCTCTTTTCCGATGCATTATTCCTCCTTTACTGCATCCCTTGCTCCCTCACATTGACGAATTAACACACAATTTGCGTCCATATGACATACTCTGGATCTTTGCATTGTCCTTCTAAATCGAGATACGTTTCTACGGAAACGATAGGATTTCCTTTGGGGTTCCGAGTATCTCTTTTCCGATGCATTATTCCTCCTTTACTGCATTCCTCGCTCCCTCACATTGACGAATTAACACACAATTTCCGTCCATATGAAATACTCTGGATTCCTTGCAATGTTCTTCTAAATCGAGATACATTTCTACGGAAACGATAGGATTCTCTTTGGGGTTCCTTGTATCTCTTTTCCGATGCATTATTCCTCCTTTACTGCATCCCTCGCTCCCTCACATTGACGAATTAACACACAATTTGCGTCCATATGATATACTCTGGATTCAATTCAAAATTCCTTCTAAATCGAGATACGTTTCTACGGAAACGATAGGATTTTCTTTGGGGTTCCGAGTATCTCTTTACCGATGCATTAGTCCTCCTTTACTGCATCCCTCGCTCCCTCACATTGACTCCTTTACTGCATCCCTCGCTCCCTCACATTGACGAATTAACACACAATTTGCGTCCATATGAAATACTCAGGATTCCCTGCATTGTCCTTGTAAATCGAGATACGTTTCTACGGAAACGATATGATTTTCTTTGGGTTTCCGAGTATCTGTTTTCCGATGCATTATTCCTCCTTTACTGCATCCCTCGCTAACTCACATTGACGAATTAACACACAATTTGCGTCCATATGAAATACTCTGGATTCCCTGCATTGTCCTTCTAAATCGAGATACGTTTCTACGGAAACGATAGGATTTTCTTTGGGGTTCCGAGTATCTCTTTTCCGATGCATTATTCCTCCTTTACTGCATCCCTCGCTCCCTCACATTGACAAATTAACACACAATTTGCGTCCATATGAAATACTCTGGATTCCCTGCATTGTCCTTCTAAATCGAGATACGTTTCTACGGAAACGATAGGATTTTCTTTGGGGTTCCGAGTATCACTTTTCCGATGCATTATTCCTCCTTTACTGCATTCCTCGCTCCCTCACATTGACGAATTAACACACAATTTGCGTCCATATGAAATACTCTGGATTCCTTGCAATGTCCTTCTAAATCGAGATACGTTTCTACGGAAACGAAAGGATTTTCTTTGGGGTTCCGAGTAACTCTATTCCGATGCATTATTCCTCCTTTACTGCATCCCTCGCTCCCTCACATTGACGAATTGACACACAATTTGCGTCCATTTGAAATACTCTGGATTCCCTGCATTGTCCTTCTAAATCGAGATACGTTTCTACGGAAACGATAGGATTTTCTTTGGGGTTCCGAGTATCTCTTTTCCGATGCATTAATCCTAATTTACTGCATCCCTCGCTCCCTCACATTGCCGAATTAACACACAAATTGCGTCCATATGAAATACTCTGCGTTCCCTGCATTATCTTTCTAAATCGAGATACGTTTCTACGGAAACGATAGGATTTTCTTTTGGGAGTCGATTATCTCTTTTCCGATGCATTATTCCTCCTTTACTGCATCCCTCGCTCCCTCACATTGACGAATTAACACACAATTTGCGTCCATATGAAATACTCTGGATTCCCTGCATTGTCCTTCTAAATCGAGATACGTTTCTACAGAAACGATAGGAATGTCTTTGGGGTTCCGAGTATCTCTTTTCCGAAGCATTATTCCTCTTTTACTGCATCCCTCGCTCCCTCACATTGACGAATGAACACACAATTTGCGTCCATATGAAATACTCTGGATTCCCTGCATTGTCCTTCTAAATCAAGATACGTTTCTACGGAAACGATAGGATTTTCTTTGGGGTTTCGAGTATCTCTTTTCCGATGCATTATTCCTCCTTTACTGCATCCCTCGCTCCCTCACATTGACGAATTAACACACAATTTGCGTCCATATGAAATACTCTGGATTCCCTGCATTGTCCTTCTAAATCGAGATACGTTTCTACGGAAACGATAGGATTTTCTTTGGGGTTCCGCGTATCTCTTTTCCGATGCATTATTCCTCCTTTACTGCATCCATCGATTCCTCACATTGAAGAATTAACACACAATTTGCGTCCATATGAAATACTCTGGATTCCCTGCATTGTACTTCTAAATCGAGATACGTTTCTACGGAAACGATAGGATTTTCTTTGGGGTTCCGAGTATCTCTTTTCCGATGCATTATTCCTCCTTTACTGCATCCCTCGCTCCGTCACATTGACGAATTAACACACAATTTGCGTCCATATGAAATACTCTGGATTCCCTGCATTGTCCTTCTAAATCCAGATACGTTTCTACGGGAACGATAGGATTTTCTTTGGGGTTCCGAGTATTTTTTTTCCGATGCATTATTCCTCCTTTACTGCATCCCTCGCTCCCTCACATTGACGAATTAACACACAATTTGCGTCCATATGAAATACTCTGGGTTCCCTGCATTATCTTTCTAAATCGGGATACGTTTCTACGGAAACGATAGGATTTTCTTTTGGGAGTCGAATATCTCTGTTCCAATGCATTATTCCTCCTTTACTGCATTCCTCGCTCCATCTCATTGACGAATTAACACACGATTTGTGTCCATATGAAATACTCTGGATTCCCTGCATTGTCCTTCTAAATCGAGATACGTTTCTACGGAAACCATAGGATTTTCTTTGGGGTTCCGAGTATCTCTTTTCCGATGCATTATTCCTCCTATACTGCATCCCTCGCTCCCTCACATTGACGAATGAACACACAATTTGCGTCCATATGAAATACTCTGGATTCCCTGCATTGTCCTTCTAAATCAAGATACGTTTCTACGGAAACGATAGGATTTTCTTTGGGGTTCCGAGTATCTCTTTTTCCGATGCATTATTCCTCCTTTACTGCATTCCTCGCTCCCTCACATTGACGAATTAACACACAATTTGCGTCCATATGAAATACTCTGGATTCCCTGCATTGTCCTTGTAAATCGAGATACGTTTCTACGGAAACAATAGGATTTTCTTTGGGGTTCCGAGTATCTCTTTTCCGATGCATTATTCCTCCTTTACTGCATCCCCCGCTCCCTCACATTGACGAATTAACACACAATTTGCGTCCATATGATATACTCTGGATTCCCTGCAAAATCCATCTAAATCGAGATAAGTTTCTACGGAAACGATAGGATTTTCTTTGGGGTTCCGAGTATCTCTTTTCCGATGCATTAGTCCTCCTTTACTGCATCCCTCGCTCCCTCACATTGACTCCTTTACTGCATCCCTCGCTCCCTCACATTGACGAATTAACACACAATTTGCGTCCATATGAAATACTCAGGATTCCCTGTATTGTCCTTCTAAATCGAGATACGTTCCTACGGAAACGATATGATTTTCTTTGGGGGTCCGAGTATCTCTTTTCCGATGCATTATTCCTCCTTTACTGCATCCCTCGCTAACTCACATTGACGAATTAACACACAAATTGCGTCCATATGAAATACTCTGGATTCCCTGCATTGTCCTTCTAAATCGAGATACGTTTCTACGGAAACGATAGGATTTTCTTTGGGGTTCCGAGTATCTCTTTTCCGATGCATTATTCCTCCTTTACTGCTTCCCTCGCTCCCTCACATTGACGAATTAACACACAATTTGCGTCCATATGAAATACTCTGGTTTCCCTGCATTGTCCTTCTAAATCGAGATACGTTTCTACGGAAACGATAGGATTTCCTTTGGGGTTCCGAGTATCTCTTTTCCGATGCATTATTCCTCCTTTACTGCATTCCTCGCTCCCTCACATTGACGAATTAACACACAATTTGCGTCCATATGAAATACTCTGGATTCCTTGCAATGTCCTTCTAAATCGAGATACGTTTCTACGGAAACGAAAGGATTTTCTTTGGGGTTCCGAGTATCTCTTTTCCGATGCATTATTCCTAATTTACTGCATCCCTCGCTCCCTCACATTGCCGAATTAACACACAAATTGCGTCCATATGAAATACTCTGCGTTCCCTGCATTACCTTTCTAAATCGAGATACGTTTCTATGGAAACGATAGGATTTTCTTTTGGGAGTCGATTATCTCTTTTCCGATGCATTATTCCTCCTTTACTGCATCCCTCGCTCCCTCACATTGACGAATTAACACACAATTTGCGTCCATATGAAATACTCTGGATTCCCTGCATTGTCCTTCTAAATCGAGATACGTTTCTACGGAAACGATAGGATTTTCTTTGGGGTTCCGAGTATCTCTTTTCCGATGCATTATTCCTCTTTTACTGCATCCCTCGCTCCCTCACATTGACGAATGAACACACAATTTGCGTCCATATGAAATACTCTGGATTCCGTGCATTGTCCTTCAAATCAAGATACGTTTCTACGGAAACGATAGGACTTTCTTTGGGGTTCCGAGTATCTCTTTTCCGATGCATTATTCCTCCTTTACTGCATCCCTCGCTCCCTCACATTGACGAATTAACACACAATTTGCGTCCATATGAAATACTCTGGATTCCCTGCATTGTCCTTCTAAATCGAGATACGTTTCTACGGAAACGATAGGATTTTCTTTGGGGTTCCGCGTATCTCTTTTCCGATGCATTATTCCTCCTTTACTGCATCCATCGATTCCTCACATTGAAGAATTAACACACAATTTGCGTCCATATGAAATACTCTGGATTCCCTGCATTGTACTTCTAAATCGAGATACGTTTCTACGGAAACGATAGGATTTTCTTTGGGGTTCCGAGTATCTCTTTTCCGATGCATTATTCCTCCTTTACTGCATCCCTCGCTCCGTCACATTGACGAATTAACACACAATTTGCGTCCATATGAAATACTCTGGATTCCCTGCATTGTCCTTCTAAATCCAGATACGTTTCTACGGGAACGATAGGATTTTCTTTGGGGTTCCGAGTATTTTTTTTCCGATGCATTATTCCTCCTTTACTGCATCCCTCGCTCCCTCACATTGACGAATTAACACACAATTTGCGTCCATATGAAATACTCTGGGTTCCCTGCATTATCTTTCTAAATCGGGATACGTTTCTACGGAAACGATAGGATTTTCTTTTGGGAGTCGAATATCTCTGTTCCAATGCATTATTCCTCCTTTACTGCATTCCTCGCTCCATCTCATTGACGAATTAACACACGATTTGTGTCCATATGAAATACTCTGGATTCCCTGCATTGTCCTTCTAAATCGAGATACGTTTCTACGGAAACCATAGGATTTTCTTTGGGGTTCCGAGTATCTCTTTTCCGATGCATTATTCCTCCTATACTGCATCCCTCGCTCCCTCACATTGACGAATGAACACACAATTTGCGTCCATATGAAATACTCTGGATTCCCTGCATTGTCCTTCTAAATCAAGATACGTTTCTACGGAAACGATAGGATTTTCTTTGGGGTTCCGAGTATCTCTTTTTCCGATGCATTATTCCTCCTTTACTGCATTCCTCGCTCCCTCACATTGACGAATTAACACACAATTTGCGTCCATATGAAATACTCTGGATTCCCTGCATTGTCCTTGTAAATCGAGATACGTTTCTACGGAAACAATAGGATTTTCTTTGGGGTTCCGAGTATCTCTTTTCCGATGCATTATTCCTCCTTTACTGCATCCCCCGCTCCCTCACATTGACGAATTAACACACAATTTGCGTCCATATGATATACTCTGGATTCCCTGCAAAATCCATCTAAATCGAGATAAGTTTCTACGGAAACGATAGGATTTTCTTTGGGGTTCCGAGTATCTCTTTTCCGATGCATTAGTCCTCCTTTACTGCATCCCTCGCTCCCTCACATTGACTCCTTTACTGCATCCCTCGCTCCCTCACATTGACGAATTAACACACAATTTGCGTCCATATGAAATACTCAGGATTCCCTGTATTGTCCTTCTAAATCGAGATACGTTCCTACGGAAACGATATGATTTTCTTTGGGGGTCCGAGTATCTCTTTTCCGATGCATTATTCCTCCTTTACTGCATCCCTCGCTAACTCACATTGACGAATTAACACACAAATTGCGTCCATATGAAATACTCTGGATTCCCTGCATTGTCCTTCTAAATCGAGATACGTTTCTACGGAAACGATAGGATTTTCTTTGGGGTTCCGAGTATCTCTTTTCCGATGCATTATTCCTCCTTTACTGCTTCCCTCGCTCCCTCACATTGACGAATTAACACACAATTTGCGTCCATATGAAATACTCTGGTTTCCCTGCATTGTCCTTCTAAATCGAGATACGTTTCTACGGAAACGATAGGATTTCCTTTGGGGTTCCGAGTATCTCTTTTCCGATGCATTATTCCTCCTTTACTGCATTCCTCGCTCCCTCACATTGACGAATTAACACACAATTTGCGTCCATATGAAATACTCTGGATTCCTTGCAATGTCCTTCTAAATCGAGATACGTTTCTACGGAAACGAAAGGATTTTCTTTGGGGTTCCGAGTATCTCTTTTCCGATGCATTATTCCTAATTTACTGCATCCCTCGCTCCCTCACATTGCCGAATTAACACACAAATTGCGTCCATATGAAATACTCTGCGTTCCCTGCATTACCTTTCTAAATCGAGATACGTTTCTATGGAAACGATAGGATTTTCTTTTGGGAGTCGATTATCTCTTTTCCGATGCATTATTCCTCCTTTACTGCATCCCTCGCTCCCTCACATTGACGAATTAACACACAATTTGCGTCCATATGAAATACTCTGGATTCCCTGCATTGTCCTTCTAAATCGAGATACGTTTCTACGGAAACGATAGGATTTTCTTTGGGGTTCCGAGTATCTCTTTTCCGATGCATTATTCCTCTTTTACTGCATCCCTCGCTCCCTCACATTGACGAATGAACACACAATTTGCGTCCATATGAAATACTCTGGATTCCGTGCATTGTCCTTCAAATCAAGATACGTTTCTACGGAAACGATAGGACTTTCTTTGGGGTTCCGAGTATCTCTTTTCCGATGCATTATTCCTCCTTTACTGCATCCCTCGCTCCCTCACATTGACGAATTAACACACAATTTGCGTCCATATGAAATACTCTGCGTTCCCTGCATTATCTTTCTAAATCGAGATACGTTTCTACGGAAACGATAGGATTTTCTTTTGGGAGTCGAATATCTCTGTTCCAATGCATTATTCCTCCTTTACTGCATCCCTCGCTCCCTCTCATTGACGAATTAACACACAATTTGTGTCCATATGAAATACTCTGGATTCCCTGCATTGTCCTTCTAAATCGAGATACGTTTCTACGGAAACGATAGGATTTTCTTTGGGGTTCCGAGTATCTCTTTTCCGATGCATTATTCCTCCTTTACTGCATCCCTCGCTCCCTCACATTGACGAATGAACACACAATTTGCGTCCATATGAAATATTCTGGATTCCCTGCATTGTCCTTCTAAATCAAGATACGTTTCTACGGAAACGATAGGATTTTCTTTGGGGTTCCGAGTATCTCTTTTTCCGATTCATTATTCCTCCTTTACTGCATTCCTCGCTCCCTCACATTGACGAATTAACACACAATTTGCGTCCATATGAAATACTCTGGATTCCCTGCATTGTCCTTCTAAATCGAGATACGTTTCTATGGAAACGATAGGATTTTCTATGGGGTTCCGCGTATCTCTTTTCCGATGCATTATTCCTCCTTTACTGCATCCCTCGATTCCTCACATTGACGAATTAACACACAATTTGCGTCCATATGAAATACTCTGGATTCCCTGCATTGTACTTCTAAATCGAGATACGTTTCTACGGAAACGATAGGATTTTCTTTGGGGTTCCGAGTAGCTCTTTTCCGATGCATTATTCATCCTTTACTGCATCCCTCGCTCCCTCACATTGACGAATTAACACATAATTTGTGTCCATATGAAATACTCTGGATTCCCTGCATTGTCCTTGTAAATCGAGATACGTTTCTACGGAAACAATAGGATTTTCTTTGGGGTTCCGAGTATCTCGTTTCCGATGCATTATTCCTCCTTTACTGCATCCCTCGCTCCCTCACTTTGACGAATTAACACACAATTTGCGTCCATATGATATACTCTGGATTCCCTGCAAATTCCTTCTAAATCGAGATACGTTTCTACGGAAACGATAGGATTTTCTTTGGGGTTCCGAGTATCTCTTTTCCGATGCATTAGTCCTCCTTTACTGCATCCCTCGCTCCCTCACATTGACTCTTTTACTGCATCCCTCGCTCCCTCACATTGACGAATTAACACACAATTTGCGTCCATATGAAATACTCAGGATTCCCTGCATTGTCCTTCTAAATCGAGATACGTTTCTACGGAAACGATAGGATTTTCTTTGGGGTTCCGAGTATCTCTTTTCCGATGCATTATTCCTCTTTTACTGCATCCCTCGCTCCCTCACATTGACGAATGAACACACAATTTGCGTCCATATGAAATACTCTGGATTCCGTGCATTGTCCTTCAAATCAAGATACGTTTCCACGGAAACGATAGGACTTTCTTTGGGGTTCCGAGTATCTCTTTTCCGATGCATTATTCCTCCTTTACTGCATCCCTCGCTCCCTCACATTGACGAATTAACACACAATATGCGTCCATATGAAATACTCTGGATTCCCTGCATTGTCCTTCTAAATCGAGATACGTTTCTACGGAAACGATAGGATTTTCTTTGGGGTTCCGCGTATCTCTTTTCCGATGCATTATTCCTCCTTTACTGCATCCCTCGATTCCTCACATTGACGAATTAACACACAATTTGCGTCCATATGAAATACTCTGGATTCCCTGCATTGTACTTCTAAATCGAGATACGTTTCTACGCAAACGATAGGATTTTCTTTGGGGTTCCGAGTATCTCTTTTCCGATGCATTATTCCTCCTTTACTGCATCCCTCGCTCCCTCACATTGACGAATTAACACACAATTTGCGTCCATATGAAATACTCTGGATTCCCTGCATTGTCCTTCTAAATCCAGATACGTTTCTACGGGAACGATAGGATTTTCTTTGGGGTTCCGAGTATCTCTTTTCCGATGCATTATTCCTCCTTTACTGCATCCCTCGCTCCCTCACATTGACGAATTAACACACAATTTGCGTCCATATGAAATACTCTGCGTTCCCTGCATTATCTTTCTAAATCGAGATACGTTTCTACGGAAACGATATGATTTTCTTTTGGGAGTCGAATATCTCTGTTCCAATGCATTATTCCTCCTTTACTGCATCCCTCGCTCCCTCTCACTGACGAATTAACACACAATTTGTGTCCATATGAAATACTCTGGATTCCCTGCATTGTCCTTCTAAATCGAGATACGTTTCTACGGAAACGATAGGATTTTCTTTGGGGTTCCGAGTATCTCTTTTCCGATGCATTATTCCTCCTTTACTGCATCCCTCGCTCCCTCACATTGACGAATGAACACACAATTTGCGTCCATATGAAATACTCTGGATTCCCTGCATTGTCCTTCTAAATCAAGATACGTTTCTACGGAAACGATAGGATTTTCTTTGGGGTTCCGAGTATCTCTTTTTCCGATTCATTATTCCCCCTTTACTGCATTCCTCGCTCCCTCACATTGACGAATTAACACACAATTTGCGTCCATATGAAATACTCTGGATTCCCTGCATTGTCCTTCTAAATCGAGATACGTTTCTATGGAAACGATAGGATTTTCTATGGGGTTCCGCGTATCTCTTTTCCGATGCATTATTCCTCCTTTACTGCATCCCTCGATTCCTCACATTGACGAATTAACACACAATTTGCGTCCATATGAAATACTCTGGATTCCCTGCATTGTACTTCTAAATCGAGATACGTTTCTACGGAAACGATAGGATTTTCTTTGGGGTTCCGAGTAGCTCTTTTCCGATGCATTATTCATCCTTTACTGCATCCCTCGCTCCCTCATATTGACGAATTAACACACAATTTGCGTCCATATGAAATACTCTGGATTCCCTGCATTGTCCTTCTAAATCGAGATACGTTTCTACGGAAACGATAGGATTTTCCTTGGGGTTCCGAGTATCTCTTTTCCGATGCATTATTCCTCCTTTACTGCATATCTCGCTCCCTCACATTGACGAATTAACACATAATTTGTGTCCATATGAAATACTCTGGATTCCCTGCATTGTCCTTGTAAATCGAGATACGTTTCTACGGAAACAATAGGATTTTCTTTGGGGTTCCGAGTATCTCGTTTCCGATGCATTATTCCTCCTTTACTGCATCCCTCGCTCCCTCACATTGACGAATTAACACACAATTTGCGTCCATATGATATACTCTGGATTCCCAGCAAATTCCTTCTAAATCGAGATACGTTTCTACGGAAACGATAGGATTTTCTTTGGGGTTCCGAGTATCTCTTTTCCGATGCATTAGTCCTCCTTTACTGCATCCCTCGCTCCCTCACATTGACTCTTTTACAGCATCCCTCGCTCCCTCACATTGACGAATTAACACACAATTTGCGTCCATATGAAATACTCAGGATTCCCTGCATTGTCCTTCTAAATCGAGATACGTTTCTACGGAAACGATATGATTTTCTTTGGGGGTCCGAGTATCTCTTTTCCGATGCATTATTCCTCCTTTACTGCATCCCTCGCTAACTCACATTGACGAATTAACACACAATTTGCGTCCATATGAAATACTCTGGATTCCCTGCATTGTCCTTCTAAATCGAGATACGTTTCTACGGAAACGATAGGATTTTCTTTGGGGTTCCGAGTATCTCTTTTCCGATGCATTATTCCTCCTTTACTGCATCCCTCGCTCCCTCACATTGACGAATTAACACACAATTTGCGTCCATATGAAATACTCTGGATTCCCTGCATTGTCCTTCTAAATCGAGATACGTTTCTACGGAAACGATAGGATTTCCTTTGGGGTTCCGAGTATCTCTTTTCCGATGCATTATTCCTCCTTTACTGCATTCCTCGCTCCCTCACATTGACGAATTAACACACAATTTGCGTCCATATGAAATACTCTGGATTCCTTGCAATGTCCTTCTAAATCGAGATACGTTTCTACGGAAACGATAGGATTTTCTTTGGGGTTCCGAGTATCTCTTTTCCGATGCATTATTCCTCCTTTACTGCATCCCTCGCTCCCTCACATTGACGAATTAACACACAATTTGCGTCCATATGATATACTCTGGATTCAATTCAAAATTCCTTCTAGATCGAGATACGTTTCTACGGAAACGATAGGATTTTCTTTGGGGTTCCGAGTATCTCTTTTCCGATGCATTAGTCCTCCTTTACTGCATCCCTCGCTCCCTCACATTGACTCCTTTACTGCATCCGTCGCTCCCTCACATTGACGAATTAACACACAATTTGCGTCCATATGAAATACTCAGGATTCCCAGCATTGTCCTTGTAAATCGAGATACGTTTCTACGGAAACGATATGATTTTCTTTGGGTTTCCGAGTATCTCTTTTCCGATGCATTATTCCTCCTTTACTGCATCCCTCGCTAACTCACATTGACGAATTAACACACAATTTGCGTCCATATGAAATACTCTGGATTCCCTGCATTGTCCTTCTAAATCGAGATACGTTTCTACGGAAACGATAGGATTTTCTTTGGGGTTCCGAGTATCTCTTTTCCGATGCATTATTCCTCCTTTACTGCATCCCTCGCTCCCTCACATTGACGAATTAACACACAATTTGCGTCCATATGAAATACTCTGGATTCCCTGCATTGTCTTTCTAAATCGAGATACGTTTCTACGGAAACGATAGGATTTTCTTTGGGGTTCCGAGTATCTCTTTTCCGATGCATTATCCCTCCTTTACTGCATTCCTCGCTCCCTCACATTGACGAATTAACACACAATTTGCGTCCATATGAAATACTCTGGATTCCTTGCAATGTCCTTCTAAATCGAGATACGTTTCTACGGAAACGAAGGGATTTTCTTTGGGGTTCCGAGTATCTCTTTTCCGATGCATTATTCCTCCTTTACTGCATCCCTCGCTCCCTCACATTGACAAATTAACACACAATTTGCGTCCATATGATATACTCTGGATTCCCTGCATTGTCCTTCTAAATCGAGATACGTTTCTACGGAAACGATAGGATTTTCTTTGGGGTTCCGAGTATCTCTTTTCCGATGCATTATTCCTAATTTACTGCATCCCTCGCTCCCTCACATTGCCGAATTAACACACAAATTGCGTCCATATGAAATACTCTGCGTTCCCTGCATTATCTTTCTAAATCGAGATACGTTTCTAAGGAAACGATAGGATTTTCTTTTGGGAGTCGATTATCTCTTTTCCGATGCATTATTCCTCCTTTACTGCATCCCTCGCTCCCTCACATTGACGAATTAACACACAATTTGCATCCATATGAAATACTCTGGATTCCCTGCATTGTCCTTCTAAATCGAGATACGTTTCTACGGAAACGATAGGATTTTCTTTGGGGTTCCGAGTATCTCTTTTCCGATGCATTATTCCTCTTTTACTGCATCCCTCGCTCCCTCACATTGACGAATGAACACACAATTTGCGTCCATATGAAATACTCTGGATTCCCTGCATTGTCCTCCTAAATCAAGATACGTTTCTACGGAAATGATAGGATTTTCTTTGGGGTTCCGAGTATCTCTTTTCCGATGCATTATTCCTCCTTTACTGCATCCCTCGCTCCCTCACACTGACGAATTAACACACAATTTGCGTCCATATGAAATACTCTGGATTCCCTGCATTGTCCTTCTAAATCGAGATACGTTTCTACGGAAACGATAGGATTTTCTTTGGGGTTCCGCGTATCTCTTTTCCGATGCATTATTCCTCCTTTACTGCATCCCTCGCTCCCTCACATTGACGAATTAACACACAATTTGCGTCCATATGAAATACTCTGGATTCCCTGCATTGTCCTTCTAAATCCAGATACGTTTCTACGGGAACGATAGGATTTTCTTTGGGGTTCCGAGTATCTCTTTACCGATGCATTATTCCTCCTTTACTGCATCCCTCGCTCCCTCACATTGACGAATTAACACACAATTTGCGTCCATATGAAATACTCTGCGTTCCCTGCATTATCTTTCTAAATCGAGATACGTTTCTACGGAAACGATAGGATTTTCTTTTGGGAGTGGAATATCTCTGTTCCAATGCATTATTCCTCCTTTACTGCATCCCTCGCTCCCCCTCATTGACGAATTAACACACAATTTGTGTCCATATGAAATACTCTGGATTCCCTGCATTGTCCTTCTAAATCGAGATACGTTTCTATGGAAACGATAGGATTTTCTTTGGGGTTCCGAGTATCTCTTTTCCGATGCATTATTCCTCCTTTACTGCATCCCTCGCTCCCTCACATTGACGAATGAACACTCAATTTGCGTCCATATGAAATACTCTGGATTCCCTGCATTGTCCTTCTAAATCAAGATACGTTTCTACGGAAACGATAGGTTTTTCTTTGGGGTTCCGAGTATCTCTTTTTCCGATGCATTATTCCTCCTTTACTGCATTCCTCGCTCCCTCACATTGACGAATTAACACACAATTTGCGTCCATATGAAATACTCTGGATTCCCTGCATTGTCCTTCTAAATCGAGATAAGTTCTACGGAAACGATAGGATTTTCTATGGGGTTCCGCGTATCTCTTTTCCGATGCATTATTCCTCCTTTACTGCATCCCTCGATTCCTCACATTGACGAATTAACACACAATTTGCGTCCATATGAAATACTCTGGATTCCCTGCATTGTACTTCTAAATCGAGATACGTTTCTACGGAAACGATAGGATTTTCTTTGGGGTTCCGAGTAGCTCTTTTCCGATGCATTATTCCTCCTTTACTGCATCCCTCGCTCCCTCACATTGACGAATTAACACACAATTTGCGTCCATATGAAATACTCTGGATTCCTTGCAATGTCCTTCTAAATCGAGATACGTTTCTACGGAAACGAAGGGATTTTCTTTGGGGTTCCGAGTATCTCTTTTCCGATGCATTATTCCTCCTTTACTGCATCCCTCGCTCCCTCACATTGACAAATTAACACACAATTTGCGTCCATATGATATACTCTGGATTCCCTGCATTGTCCTTCTAAATCGAGATACGTTTCTACGGAAACGATAGGATTTTCTTTGGGGTTCCGAGTATCTCTTTTCCGATGCATTATTCCTAATTTACTGCATCCCTCGCTCCCTCACATTGCCGAATTAACACACAAATTGCGTCCATATGAAATACTCTGCGTTCCCTGCATTATCTTTCTAAATCGAGATACGTTTCTAAGGAAACGAGAGGATTTTCTTTTGGGAGTCGATTATCTCTTTTCCGATGCATTATTCCTCCTTTACTGCATCCCTCGCTCCCTCACATTGACGAATTAACACACAATTTGCATCCATATGAAATACTCTGGATTCCCTGCATTGTCCTTCTAAATCGAGATACGTTTCTACGGAAACGATAGGATTTTCTTTGGGGTTCCGAGTATCTCTTTTCCGATGCATTATTCCTCTTTTACTGCATCCCTCGCTCCCTCACATTGACGAATGAACACACAATTTGCGTCCATATGAAATACTCTGGATTCCCTGCATTGTCCTTCTAAATCAAGATACGTTTCTACGGAAATGATAGGATTTTCTTTGGGGTTCCGAGTATCTCTTTTCCGATGCATTATTCCTCCTTTACTGCATCCCTCGCTCCCTCACACTGACGAATTAACACACAATTTGCGTCCATATGAAATACTCTGGATTCCCTGCATTGTCCTTCTAAATCGAGATACGTTTCTACGGAAACGATAGGATTTTCTTTGGGGTTCCGCGTATCTCTTTTCCGATGCATTATTCCTCCTTTACTGCATCCCTCGCTCCCTCACATTGACGAATTAACACACAATTTGCGTCCATATGAAATACTCTGGATTCCCTGCATTGTCCTTCTAAATCCAGATACGTTTCTACGGGAACGATAGGATTTTCTTTGGGGTTCCGAGTATCTCTTTTCCGATGCATTATTCCTCCTTTACTGCATCCCTCGCTCCCTCACATTGACGAATTAACACACAATTTGCGTCCATATGAAATACTCTGCGTTCCCTGCATTATCTTTCTAAATCGAGATACGTTTCTACGGAAACGATAGGATTTTCTTTTGGGAGTCGAATATCTCTGTTCCAATGCATTATTCCTCCTTTACTGCATCCCTCGCTCCCCCTCATTGACGAATTAACACACAATTTGTGTCCATATGAAATACTCTGGATTCCCTGCATTGTCCTTCTAAATCGAGATACGTTTCTACGGAAACGATAGGATTTTCTTTGGGGTTCCGAGTATCTCTTTTCCGATGCATTATTCCTCCTTTACTGCATCCCTCGCTCCCTCACATTGACGAATGAACACTCAATTTGCGTCCATATGAAATACTCTGGATACCCTGCATTGTCCTTCTAAATCAAGATACGTTTCTACGGAAACGATAGGTTTTTCTTTGGGGTTCCGAGTATCTCTTTTTCCGATGCATTATTCCTCCTTTACTGCATTCCTCGCTCCCTCACATTGACGAATTAACACACAATTTGCGTCCATATGAAATAGTCTGGATTCCCTGCATTGTCCTTCTAAATCGAGATAAGTTCTACGGAAACGATAGGATTTTCTATGGGGTTCCGCGTATTTCTTTTCCGATGCATTATTCCTCCTTTACTGCATCCCTCGATTCCTCACATTGACGAATTAACACACAATTTGCGTCCATATGAAATACTCTGGATTCCCTGCATTGTACTTCTAAATCGAGATACGTTTCTACGGAAACGATAGGATTTTCTTTGGGGTTCCGAGTAGCTCTTTTCCGATGCATTATTCCTCCTTTACTGCATCCCTCGCTCCCTCACATTGACGAATTAACACACAATTTGCGTCCATATGAAATACTCTGGATTCCCTGCATTGTCCTTCTAAATCGAGATACGTTTCTACGGAAACGATAGGATTTTCTTTGGGGTTCCGAGTATCTCTTTTCCGATGCATTATTCCTCCTTTACTGCATCCGTCGCTAACTCACATTGACGAATTAACACACAATTTGCGTCCATATGAAATACTCTGGATTCCCTGCATTGTCCTTCTAAATCCAGATACGTTTCCACGGGAACGATAGGATTTTCTTTGGGGTTCCGAGTATCTCTTTTCCGATGCATTATTCCTCCTTTACTGCATCCCTCGCTCCCTCACATTGACGAATTAACACACAATTTGCGTCCATATGAAATACTCTGCGTTCCCTGCATTATCTTTCTAAATCGAGATACGTTTCTACGGAAACGAAAGGATTTTCTTTTGGGAGTCGAATATCTCTGTTCCAATGCATTATTCCTCCTTTACTGCATCCCTCGCTCCCTCACATTGACGAATTAACACACAATTTGCGTCCATATGATATACTCTGGATTCCCTGCAAATTCCTTCTAAATCGAGATACGTTTCTACGGAAACGATAGGATTTTCTTTGGGGTTCCGAGTATCTCTTTTCCGATGCATTAGTCCTCCTTTACTGCATCCCTCGCTAACTCACATTGACGAATTAACACACAATTTGCGTCCATATGAAATACTCTGGATTCCCTGCATTGTCCTTTTAATCGAGATACGTTTCTACGGAAACGATATGATTTTCTTTGGGGGTCCGGGTATCTCTTTTCCGATGCATTATTCCTCCTTTACTGCATCCCTCGCTAACTCACATTGACGAATTAACACACAATTTGCGTCCATATGAAATACTCTGGATTCCCTGCATTGTCCTTCTAAATCGAGATACGTTTCTACGGAAACGATAGGATTTTCTTTGGGGTTCCGAGTATCTCTTTTCCGATGCATTATTCCTCCTTTACTGCATCCCTCGCTCCCTCACATTGACGAATGAACACACAATTTGCGTCCATATGAAATACTCTGGATTCCCTGCATTGTCCTTCTAAATCGAGATACGTTTCTACGGAAACGATAGGATTTCCTTTGGGGTTCCGAGTATCTCTTTTCCGATGCATTATTCCTCCTTTACTGCATTCCTCGCTCCCTCACATTGACGAATTAACACACAATTTGCGTCCATATGAAATACTCTGGATTCCTTGCAATGTCCTTCTAAATCGAGATACGTTTCTACGGAAACGATAGGATTTTCTTTGGGGTTCCGAGTATCTCTTTTCCGATGCATTATTCCTCCTTTACTGCATCCCTCGCTCCCTCACATTGACGAATTAACACACAATTTGCGTCCATATGATATACTCTGGATTCAATTCAAAATTCCTTCTAAATCGAGATACGTTTCTACGGAAACGATAGGATTTTCTTTGGGGTTCCGAGTATCTCTTTTCCGATGCATTAGTCCTCCTTTACTGCATCCCTCGCTCCCTCACATTGACTCCTTTACTGCATCCGTCGCTCCCTCACATTGACGAATTAACACACAATTTGCGTCCATATGAAATACTCAGGATTCCCAGCATTGTCCTTGTAAATCGAGATACGTTTCTACGGAAACGATATGATTTTCTTTGGGTTTCCGAGTATCTCTTTTCCGATGCATTATTCCTCCTTTACTGCATCCCTCGCTAACTCACATTGACGAATTAACACACAATTTGCGTCCATATGAAATACTCTGGATTCCCTGCATTGTCCTTCTAAATCGAGATACGTTTCTACGGAAACGATAGGATTTTCTTTGGGGTTCCGAGTATCTCTTTTCCGATGCATTATTCCTCCTTTACTGCATCCCTCGTTCCCTCACATTGACGAATTAACACACAATTTGCGTCCATATGAAATACTCTGGATTCCCTGCATTGTCCTGCTAAATCGAGATACGTTTCTACGGAAACGATAGGATTTTCTTTGGGGTTCCGAGTATCTCTTTTCCGATGCATTATTCTTCCTTTACTGCATCCCTCGCTCCCTCACATTGACAAATTAACACACAATTTGCGTCCATATGATATACTCTGGATTCCCTGCATTGTCCTTCTAAATCGAGATACGTTTCTACGGAAACGATAGGATTTTCTTTGGGGTTCCGAGTATCTCTTTTCCGATGCATTATTCCTAATTTACTGCATCCCTCGCTCCCTCACATTGCCGAATTAACACACAAATTGCGTCCATATGAAATACTCTGCGTTCCCTGCATTATCTTTCTAAATCGAGATACGTTTCTAAGGAAACGATTGGATTTTCTTTTGGGAGTCGATTATCTCTTTTACGATGCATTATTCCTCCTTTACTGCATCCCTCGCTCCCTCACAATGACGAATTAACACACAATTTGCATCCATATGAAATACTCTGGATTCCCTGCATTGTCCTTCTAAATCGAGATACGTTTCTACGGGAACGATAGGATTTTCTTTGGGGTTCCGAGTATCTCTTTTCCGATGCATTATTCCTCCTTTACTGCATCCCTCGCTCCCTCACATTGACGAATTAACACACAATTTGCGTCCATATGAAATACTCTGCGTTCCCTGCATTATCTTTCTAAATCGAGATACGTTTCTACGGAAACGATAGGATTTTCATTTGGGAGTCGAATATCTCTGTTCCAATGCATTATTCCTCCTTTACTGCATTCCTCGCTCCCCCTCATTGACGAATTAACACACAATTTGTGTCCATATGAAATACTCTGGATTCCCTGCATTGTCCTTCTAAATCGAGATACGTTTCTACGGAAACGATAGGATTTTCTTTGGGGTTCCGAGTATCTCTTTTCCGATGCATTATTCCTCCTTTACTGCATCCCTCGCTCCCTCACATTGACGAATGAACACTCAATTTGCGTCCATATGAAATACTCTGGATTCCCTGCATTGTCCTTCTAAATCAAGATACGTTTCTACGGAAACGATAGGTTTTTCTTTGGGGTTCCGAGTATCTCTTTTTCCGATGCATTATTCCTCCTTTACTGCATTCCTCGCTCCCTCACATTGACGAATTAACACACAATTTGCGTCCATATGAAATACTCTGGATTCCCTGCATTGTCCTTCTAAATCGAGATAAGTTCTACGGAAACGATAGGATTTTCTATGGGGTTCCGCGTATCTCTTTTCCGATGCATTATTCCTCCTTTACTGCATCCCTCGATTCCTCACATTGACGAATTAACACACAATTTGCGTCCATATGAAATACTCTGGATTCCCTGCGTTGTACTTCTAAATCGAGATACGTTTCTACGGAAACGATAGGATTTTCTTTGGGGTTCCGAGTAGCTCTTTTCCGATGCATTATTCCTCCTTTACTGCATCCCTCGCTAACTCACATTGACGAATTAACACACATTTTGCGTCCATATGAAATACTCTGGATTCCCTGCATTGTCCTTCTAAATCGAGATACGTTTCTACGGAAACGATAGGATTTTCTTTGGGGTTCCGAGTATCTCTTTTCCGATGCATTATTCCTCCTTTACTGCATCCCTCGCTCCCTCACATTGACGAATTAACACACAATTTGCGTCCATATGAAATACCCTGGATTCCTTGCATTGTCCTTCTAAATCGAGATACGTTTCTACGGAAACGATAGGATTTTCTTTGGGGTTCCGAGTATCTCTTTTCCGATGCATTATTCCTCCTTTACTGCATCCCTCGCTCCCTCACATTGCCGAATTAACACACGATTTGCGTCCCAATGAAATACTCTGGGTTCCCTGCATTATCTTTCTAAAACGAGATACGTTTCTACGGAAACGATAGGATTTTCTTTTGGGAGTCGAGTATCTCTTTTCCGATGCATTATTCCTCCTTTACTGCATCTATTCCTCCTTAACTGCATCTCTCGCTCCCTCACATTGACGAATTAACACACAATTTGCGTCCATATGAAATACTCTGGATTCCCTGCATTGTCCTTCTAAATCGAGATACGTTTCTACGGAAACGACAGGATTTTCTTTGGGGTTCCGAGTATCTCTTTTCCGATGCATTATTCCTCCTTTACTGCATCCCTCGCTAACTCACATTGACGAATTAACACACAATTTGCGTCCATATGAAATACTCTGGATTCCTTGCATTGTCCTTCTAAATCGAGATACGTTTCTACGGAAACGATAGGTTTTGCTTTGGTGTTCCGAGTATCTCTTTTCCGATCCATTATTCCTCCTTTACTGCATCCCTCGTTCCCTCACATTGTCGAATTAACACACAATTTGCGTCCATATGAAATACTCTGGATTCCCTGCATTGTCCTTCTAAATCGGGATTCGTTTCTACGGAAACGATAGGATTTTCTTTTGGGTTCCGAGTATCTCTTTTCCGATGCATTATTCCTCCTTTACTGCATCCCTCGCTCCCTAACATTGCCGAATTAACACAAAAATTGCGTCCATATGAAATACTCTGGGTTCCCTGCATTATCTTTCTAAAACGAGATACGTTTCTACGGAAACGATAGGAGTTTCTTTTGGGAGTCGAGTATCTCTTTTCCGATACATTATTCCTCCTTTACTGCATCCCTCGCTTCCTCACATTGACGAATTAACACACAACGTGCGTCCATATGAAATACTCTGGATTCCCTGCATTGTCCTTCTAAATCGAGATACGTTTCTACGGAAACGATAGGATTTTCTTTGGGGTTCCAAGTATCTCTTTTCCGATGCATTATTCCTCCTTTACTGCATCCCTCGCTCCCTCACATTGACGAATTAACACACAATATGCGTCTATATGAAATACTCTGGATTCCCTGCATTGTCCTTCTAAATCAAGATACGTTTCTACGGAAACGATAGGATTTTCTTTGGGGTTCCGAGTATCTCTTTTCCGATGCATTATTCCTCCTTTACTGCATCCCTCGCTCCCTCACATTGACGAATTAACACACAATTTGCGTCCATATGAAATACTCTGGATTCCCTGCATTGTCCTTCTAAATCGAGATTCGTTTCTACGGATACGATAGGATTTTCTTTGGGGTTCCGCGTATCTCTTTTCCGATGCATTATTCCTCCCTTACTGCATCCCTCGCTCCCTCACATTGACGAATTAACATACAATTTGCGTCCATATGAAATACTCAGGATTCCCTGCATTGTGCTTCTAAATCGAGATACGTTTCTACGGAAACGATAGGATTTTCTTTGGGGTTCCGAGTATCTCTTTTCCGATGCATTATTCCTCCTTTACTGCATCCCTCGCTCCCTCACATTGACGAATTAACACATAATTTGCGTCCATATGAAATACTCTGGATTCCCTGCATTGTCCTTCTAAATCGATATACGTTTCTACGGAAACTATAGGATTTTCTTTGGGGTTCCGAGTATCTCTTTTCCGATGCATTATTCCTCCTTTACTGCATCCCTCGCTAACTCACATTGACGAATTAACACACAATTTGCGTCCATATGATATACTCTGGATTCCCTGCATTGTCCTTCTAAATCGCGATACGTTTCTACGGAAACGGTAGGATTTGCTTTGGGGTTCCGAGTATCTCTTTTCCGATCCATTATTCCTCCTTTACTGCATCCCTCGTTCCCTCACATTGACGAATTAACACACAATTTGCGTCCATATGAAATACTCTGGATTCCCTGCATTGTCCTTCTAAATCGGGATTCGTTTCTACGGAAACGATAGGATTTTCTTTTGGGTTCCGAGTATCTCTTTTCCGATGCATTATTCCTCCTTTACTGCATCCCTCGCTCCCTAACATTGCCGAATTAACACAAAAATTGCGTCCATATGAAATACTCTGGGTTCCCTGCATTATCTTTCTAAAACGAGATACGTTTCTACGGAAACGATAGGATTTTCTTTTGGGAGTCGAGTATCTCTTTTCCGATGCATTATTCCTCCTTTACTGCATCCCTCGGTTCCTCACATTGACGAATTAACACACAATTTGCGTCCATATGAAATACTCTGGATTCCCTGCATTGTCCTTATAAATCGAGATACGTTTCTACGGAAACGATAGGATTTTCTTTGGTGTTCCGAGTATCTCTTTTTCGATGCATTATTCCTCCTTTACTGCATCCCTCGCTCCCTCACATTGACGAATTAACACACAATTTGCGTCCATATGAAATACTCTGGATTCCCTGCATTGTCCTTCTAAATCAAGATACGTTTCTACGTAAACGATAGGATTTTCTTTGGGGTTCCGAGTATCTCTTTTCCGATGCATTATTCCTCCTTTACTGCATCCCTCGCTCCCTCACATTGACGAATTAACACACAATTAGCGTGCATATGAAATACTCTGGATTCCCTGCATTGTCCTTCTAAATCGAGATTCGTTTCTACGGAAACGATAGGATTTTCTTTGGGGTTCCGCGTATCTCTTTTCCGATGCATTATTCCTCCTTTACTGCATCCCTCGCTCCCTCACATTGACGAATTAACATACAATTTGCGTCCATATGAAATACTCAGGATTCCCTGCATTGTTCTTCTAAATCGAGATACGTTTCTACGGAAACGATAGGATTTCTTTGGGGTTCCGAGTATCTCTTTTCCGATGCATTATTCCTCCTTTACTGCATCCCTCGCTCCCTCACATTGACGAATTAACACACAATTTGCGTCCATATGAAATACTCTGGATTCCCTGCATTGTCCTTCTAAATCGAGATACGTTTCTACGGAAACGATAGGATTTTCTTTGGGGTTCCGAGTATCTCTTTTCCGATGCATTATTCCTCCTTTACTGCATCCCTCACTCCCTCACATTGACGAATGAACACACAATTTGCGTCCATATGAAATACTCTGGATTCCCTGCATTGTCCTTCTAAATCAAGATACGTTTCTACGGAAACGATAGGATTTTCTTTGGGGTTCCGAGTATCTCTTTTCCGATGCATTATTCCTCCTTTACTGCATCCCTCGCTCCCTCACATTGACGAATTAACACACAATTTGCGTCCATATGAAATACTCTGGATTCCCTGCATTGTCCTTCTAAATCGAGATATGTTTCTATGGAAACGATAGGATTTTCTTTGGGGTTCTTAGTATCTCTTTTCCGATGCATTATTCCTCCTTTACTGCATCCCTCGCTCCCTCACATTGCCGAATTAACACACAAAATGCGTCCATATGAAATACTCTGCGTTCCCTGCATTATCTTTCTAAATCGAGATACGTTTCTACGGAAACGATAGGATTTTCTTTTGGGAGTCGATTATCTCTTTTCCGATGCATTATTCCTCCTTTACTGCATCCCTCGCTCCCTCACATTGACGAATTAACACACAATTTGCGTCCATATGAAATACTCTGGATTCCCTGCATTGTCCTCCTAAATCGAGATACGTTTCTACGGAAACGATTGGATTTTCTTTGGGGTTCCGCGTATCACTTTTCCGATGCATTATTCTTCCTTTACTTCATCCCTCGCTCCCTCACATTGACGAATGAACACACAATTTGCGTCCATATGAAATACCCTGGATTCCCTGCATTGTCCTTCTAAATCAAGATACGTTTCTACGGATACGATAGGATTTTCTTTGGGGTTCCGAGTATCTCTTTTCCGATGCATTATTCCTCCTTTACTGCATCCCTCGCTCCCTCACATTGACGAATTAACACACAATTTGCGTCCATATGAAATACTCTGGATTCCCTGCATTGTCCTTCTAAATCGAGATACGTTTCTACGGAAACGATAGGATTTTCTTTGGGGTCCCGAGTACCTCTTTTCCGATGCATTATTCCCCCTTTACTGCATCCCTCGCTCCCTCACATTGACGAATTAACACAATTTGCGTCCATATGAAATACTCTGGATTCCTTGCATTGTCCTTCTAAATCGAGATACGTTTCTACGGAAACGATAGGATTTTCTTTGCGGTCCCGAGTATCTCTTTTCCGATGCATTATTCCTCCTTTACTGCATCCCTCGCTCCCTCACATTGCCGAATTAACACACAATTTGCGTCCATATGAAATACTCTGGGTTCCCTGCATTATCTTTCTAAAACGAGATACGTTTCTACGGAAACGATAGGATTTTCTTTTGGGAGTCGAGTATCTCTTTTCCGATGCATTATTCCTCCTTTACTGCATCTATTCCTCCTTTACTGCATCCCTCGCTCCCTCACATTGACGAATTAACACACAATTTGCGTCCATATGATATACTCCGGATTCCCTGCATTGTCCTTCTATATCGAGATACGTTTCTACGGAAACGATAGGATTTTCTTTGAGGTTCCGAGTATCTCTTTTCCGATGCATTATTCATCCTTTACTGCATCCCTCACTCCCTCACATTGACGAATTAACACACAATTTGCGTCCATATGAAATACTCTGGATTTCCTGCATTGTCCTTCTAAATCATGATACGTTTCTACGGAAACGATAGGATTTTCTTTGGGGTTCCGAGTATCTCTTTTCCGATGCATTATTCCTCCTTTACTGCATCCCTCGCTCCCTCACATTGACGAATTAACACATAATGTGCGTCCATATGAAATACTCTGGATTCCCTGCATTGTCCTTCTAAATCGAGATTCGTTTCTACGGAAACGATAGGATTTTCTTTGGGGTTCCGCGTATCTCTTTTCCGATAAATTATTCCTCCTTTACTGCATCCCTCGCTCCCTCACATTGACGAATTAACATACAATTTGCGTCCATATGAAATACTCAGGATTCCCTGCATTGTCCTTCTAAATCGAGATACGTTTCTACGGAAACGATAGGATTTTCTTTGGGGTTCCGAGTATCTCTTTTCCGATGCATTATTCCTCCTTTACTGCATCCCTCGCTCCCTCACATTGACGAATTAACACACAATTTGCGTCCATATGAAATACTCTGGATTTCCTGCATTGTCCTTCTAAATCGAGATACGTTTCTACGGAAACGATAGGATTTTCTTTGGGGTTCGGAGTATCTCTTTTCCGATGCATTATTCCTCCTTTACTGCATCCCTCGCTCCCTCACATTGCCAAAATAACACACAAATTGCGTCCATATGAAATACTCAGGATTCCCTGCATTGTCCTTCTAAATCGAGATACGTTTCTACGGAAACGATAGGATTTTCTTTGGGGTTCCGAGTATCTCTTTTCCGATGCATTATTCCTCCTTTACTGCATCCCTCGCTCCCTAACATTGCCGAATTACACACAATTTGCGTCCATATGAAATACTCTGTGTTCCCTGCATTATCTTTCTAAAACGAGATACGTTTCTACGGAAACGATAGGATTTTCTTTTGGGAGTCGAGTATCTCTTTTCCGATGCATTATTCCTCCTTTACTGCATCTATTCCTCCTTTACTGCATCCCTCGCTCCCTCACATTGACGAATTAACACACAATTTGCGTCCATATGATATACTCCGGATTCCCTGCATTGTCCTTCTATATCGAGATACGTTTCTACGGAAACGATAGGATTATCTTTGAGGTTCCGAGTATCTCTTTTCCTATGCATTATTCATCCTTTACTGCATCCCTCACTCCCTCACATTGACGAATTAACACACAATTTGCGTCCATATGAAATACTCTGGATTTCCTGCATTGTCCTTCTAAATCAAGATACGTTTCTACGGAAATGATAGGATTTTCTTTGGGGTTCCGAGTATCTCTTTTCCGATGCATTATTCCTCCTTTACTGCATCCCTCGCTCCCTCACATTGACGAATTAACACACAATTTGCGTCCATATGAAATACTCTGGATTCCCTGCATTGTCCTTCTAAATCGAGATTCGTTTCTACGGAAACGATAGGATTTTCTTTGGGGTTCCGCGTATCTCTTTTCCGATACATTATTTCTCCTTTACTGCATCCCTCGCTCCCTCACATTGACGAATTAACATACAATTTGCGTCCATATGAAATACTCAGGATTCCCTGCATTGTCCTTCTAAATCGAGATACGTTTCTACGGAAACGATAGGATTTTCTTTGGGGTTCCGAGTATCTCTTTTCCGATGCATTATTCCTCCTTTACTGCATCCCTCGCTCCCTCCCATTGACGAATTAACACACAATTTGCGTCCATATGAAATACTCTGGATTTCCTGCATTGTCCTTCTAAATCGAGATACGTTTCTACGGAAACGATAGGATTTTCTTTGGGGTTCGGAGTATCTCTTTTCCGATGCATTATTCCTCCTTTACTGCATCCCTCGCTCCCTCACATTGCCGAATTAACACACAAATTGCGTCCATATGTAATACTCTGCGTTCCCTGCATTATCTTTCTAAATCGAGATACGTTTCTACGGAAACGATAGTATTTTCTTTTGGGAGTCGATTATCTCTTTTCCGATGCATTATTCCTCCTTTACTGCATCCCTCGCTCCCTCACATTGACGAATTAACACACAATTTGCGTCCATATGAAATACTCTGGATTCCCTGCATTGTCCTTCTAAATCGAGATACGTTTCTACGGAAACGATAGGATTTTCTTTGGGGTTCCGCGTATCTCTTTTCCGATGCATTATTCATCCCTTACTGCATCCCTCACTCCCTCACATTGACGAATTAACACACAATTTGCGTCCATATGAAATACTCTGGATTTCCTGCATTGTCCTTCTAAATCAAGATACGTTTCTACGGAAACGATAGGATTTTCATTGGGGTTCCGATATCTCTTTTCCGATGCATTATTCCTCCTTTACTGCATCCCTCGCTCCCTCACATTGACGAATTAACACATAATTTGCGTCCATATGAAATACTCTGGATTCCCTGCATTGTCCTTCTAAATCGAGATTCGTTTCTACGGAAACGATAGGATTTTCTTTGGGGTTCCGAGTATCTCTTTTCCGATGCATTATTCCTCCTTTACTGCATCCCTCGCTCCCTCACATTGACGAATTAACACATAATTTGCGTCCATATGAAATACTCTGGATTCCCTGCATTGTCCTTCTAAATCGAGATTCGTTTCTACGGAAACGATAGGATTTTCTTTGGGGTTCCGCGTATCTCTTTTCCGATACATTATTCCTCCTTTACTGCATTCCTCGCTCCCTCACATTGACGAATTAACATACAATTTGCGTCCATATGAAATACTCAGGATTCCCTGCATTGTCCTTCTAAATCGAGATACGTTTCTACGGAAACGATAGGATTTTCTTTGGGGTTCCGAGTATCTCTTTTCCGATGCATTATTCCTCCTTTACTGCATCCCTCGCTCCCTCACATTGACGAATTAACACACAATTTGCGTCCATATGAAATACTCTGGATTTCCTGCATTGTCCTTCTAAATCGAGATACGTTTCTACGGAAACGATAGGATTTTCTTTGGGGTTCGGAGTATCTCTTTTCCGATGCATTATTCCTCCTTTACTGCATCCCTCGCTCCCTCACATTGCCGAATTAACACACAAATTGCGTCCATATGAAATACTCTGCGTTCCCTGCATTATCTTTCTAAATCGAGATACGTTTCTACGGAAACGATAGGATTTTCTTTAGGGAGTCGATTATCTATTTTCCGATGCATTATTCCTCCTTTACTGCATCCCTCGCTCCCTCACACTGACGAATTAACACACAATTTGCGTCCATTTGAAATACTCTGGATTCCCTGCATAGTCCTTCTAAATCGAGATACGTTTCTACGGAAACGATAGGATTTTCTTTGGGGTTCCGCATATCTCTTTTCCGATGCATTATTCATCCTTTACTGCATCCCTCGCTCCCTCACATTGACGAATGAACACACAATTTGCGTCCATATGAAATACCCTGGATTCCCTGCATTGTCCTTCTAAATCAAGATACGTTTCTACGGATACGATAGGATTTTCTTTGGGGTTCCGAGTATCTCTTTTCCGATGCATTATTCCTCCTTTACTGCAACCCTCGCTCCCTCACATTGACGAATTAACACACAATTTGCGTCCATATGAAATACTCTGGATTCCCTGCATTGTCCTTCTAAATCGAGATACGTTTCTACGGAAACGATAGGATTTTCTTTGGGGTCCCGAGTATCTCTTTTCCGATGCATTATTCCTCCTTTACTGCATCCCTCGCTCCCTCACATTGCCGAATTAACACACAATTTGCGTCCATATGAAATACTCTGGGTTCCCTGCATTATCTTACTAAAACGAGATACGTTTCTACGGAAACGATAGGATTTTCTTTTGGGAGTCGAGTATCTCTTTTCCGATGCATTATTCCTCCTTTACTGCATCTATTCCTCCTTTACTGCATCCCTCGCTCCCTCACATTGACGAATTAACACACAATTTGCGTCCATATGATATACTCCGGATTCCCTGCATTGTCCTTCTATATCGAGATACGTTTCTACGGAAACGATAGGATTTTCTTTGAGGTTCCGAGTATCTCTTTTCCGATGCATTATTCATCCTTTACTGCATCCCTCACTCCCTCACATTGACGAATTAACACACAATTTGCGTCCATATGAAATACTCTGGATTTCCTGCATTGTCCTTCTAAATCATGATACGTTTCTACGGAAACGATAGGTTTTTCTTTGGGGTTCCGAGTATCTCTTTTCCGATGCATTATTCCTCCTTTACTGCATCCCTCGCTCCCTCACATTGACGAATTAACACATAATTTGCGTCCATATGAAATACTCTGGATTCCCTGCATTGTCCTTCTAAATCGAGATTCGTTTCTACGGAAACGATAGGATTTTCTTTGGGGTTCCGCGTATCTCTTTTCCGATACATTATTCCTCCTTTACTGCATCCCTCGCTCCGTCACATTGACGAATTAACATACAATTTGCGTCCATATGAAATACTATTCCCTGCATTGTCCTTCTAAATCGAGATACGTTTCTACGGAAACGATAGGATTTTCTTTGGGGTTCCGAGTATCTCTTTTCCGATGCATTATTCCTCCTTTACTGCATCCCTCGCTCCCTCACATTGACGAATTAACACACAATTTGCGTCCATATGAAATACTCTGGATTTCCTGCATTGTCCTTCTAAATAGAGATACGTTTCTACGGAAACGATAGGATTTTCTTTGGGGTTCGGAGTATCTCTTTTCCGATGCATTATTCGTCCTTTACTGCATCCCTCGCTCCCTCACATTGCCGAAATAACACACAAATTGCGTCCATATGAAATACTCAGGATTCCCTGCATTGTCCTTCTAAATCGAGATACGTTTCTACGGAAACGATAGGATTTTCTTTGGGGTTCCGAGTATCTCTTTTCCGATGCATTATTCCTCCTTTACTGCATCCCTCGCTCCCTCACATTGCCGAATTACACACAATTTGCGTCCATATGAAATACTCTGGGTTCCCTGCATTATCTTTCTAAAACGAGATACGTTTCTACGGAAACGAAAGGATTTTCTTTTGGGAGTCGAGTATCTCTTTTCCGACGCATTATTCCTCCTTTACTGCATCTATTCCTCCTTTACTGCATCCCTCGCTCCCTCACATGGACGAATTAACACACAATTTGCGTCCATATGATATACTCCGGATTCCCTGCATTGTCCTTCTATATCGAGATACGTTTCTACGGAAACGATAGGATTTTCTTTGAGGTTCCGAGTATCTCTTTTCCGATGCATTATTCATCCTTTACTGCATCCCTCACTCCCTCACATTGACGAATTAACACACAATTTGCGTCCATATGAAATACTCTGGATTTCCTGCATTGTCCTTCTAAATCAAGATACGTTTCTACGGAAATGATAGGATTTTCTTTGGGGTTCCGAGTATCTCTTTTCCGATGCATTATTCCTCCTTTACTGCATCCCTCGCTCCCTCACATTGACGAATTAACACATAATTTGCGTCCATATGAAATACTCTGGATTCCCTGCATTGTCCTTCTAAATCGAGATTCGTTTCTACGGAAACGATAGGATTTTCTTTGGGGTTCCGCGTATCTCTTTTCTGATACATTATTCCTCCTTTACTGCATCCCTCGCTCCCTCACATTGACGAATTAACATACAATTTGCGTCCATATGAAATACTCAGGATTCCCTGCATTGTCCTTCTAAATCGAGATACGTTTCTACGGAAACGATAGGATTTTCTTTGGGGTTCCGAGTATCTCTTTTCCGATGCATTATTCCTCCTTTACTGCATCCCTCGCTCCCTCACATTGACGAATTAACACACAATTTGCGTCCATATGAAATACTCTGGATTTCCTGCATTGTCCTTCTAAATCGAGATACGTTTCTACGGAAACGATAGGATTTTCTTTGGGGTTCGGAGTATCTCTTTTCCGATGCATTATTCCTCCTTTACTGCATCCCTCGCTCCCTCACATTGCCGAATTAACACACAAATTGCGTCCATATGAAATACTCTGGGTTCCCTGCATTATCTTTCTAAATCGAGATACGTTTCTACGGAAACGATAGGATTTTCTTTTGGGAGTCGATTATCTCTTTTCCGATGCATTATTCCTCCTTTACTGCATCCCTCGCTCCCTCACATTGACGAATTAACACACAATTTGCGTCCATATGAAATACTCTGGATTCCCTGCATTGTCCTTCTAAATCGAGATACGTTTCTACGGAAACGATAGGATTTTCTTTGGGGTTCCGCGTAACTCTTTTCCGATGCATTATTCACACTTTACTGCATCCCTCACTCCCTCACATTGACGAATTAACACACAATTTGCGTCCATATGAAATACTCTGGATTTCCTGCATTGTCCTTCTAAATCAAGATACGTTTCTACGGAAACGATAGGATTTTCTTTGGGGTTCCGAGTATCTCTTTTCCGATGCATTATTCCTCCTTTACTGCATCCCTCGCTCCCTCACATTGACGAATTAACACATAATTTGCGTCCATATGAAATACTCTGGATTCCCTGCATTGTCCTTCTAAATCGAGATTCGTTTCTACGGAAACGATAGGATTTTCTTTGGGGTTCCGCGTATCTCTTTTCCGATACATTATTCCTCCTTTACTGCATCCCTCGCTCCCTCACATTGACGAATTAACATACAATTTGCGTCCATATGAAATACTCAGGATTCCCTGCATTGTCCTTCTAAATCGAGATACGTTTCTACGGAAACGATAGGATTTTCTTTGGGGTTCCGAGTATCTCTTTTCCGATGCATTATTCCTCCTTTACTGCATCCCTCGCTCCCTCACATTGACGAATTAACACACAATTTGCGTCCATATGAAATACTCTGGATTTCCTGCATTGTCCTTCTAAATCGAGATACGTTTCTACGGAAACGATAGGATTTTCTTTGGGGTTCGGAGTATCTCTTTTCCTATGCATTATTCCTCCTTTACTGCATCCCTCGCTCCCTCACATTGCCGAATTAACACACAAATTGCGTCCATATGAAATACTCTGCGTTCCCTGCATTATCTTTCTAAATCGAGATACGTTTCTACGGAAACGATAGGATTTTCTTTTGGGAGTCGATTATCTCTTTTCCGATGCATTATTCCTCCTTTACTGCATCCCTCGCTCCCTCACATTGACGAATTAACACACAATTTGCGTCCATATGAAATACTCTGGATTCCCTGCATTGTCCTTCTAAATCGAGATACGTTTCTACGGAAACGATAGGATTTTCTTTGGGGTTCCGCGTATCTCTTTTCCGATGCATTATTCATCCTTTACTGCATCCCTCGCTCCCTCACATTGACGAATGAACACACAATTTGCGTCCATATGAAATACCCTGGATTCCCTGCATTGTCCTTCTAAATCAAGATACGTTTCTACGGATACGATAGGAATTTCTTTGGGGTTCCGAGTATCTCTTTTCCGATGCATTATTCCTCCTTTACTGCATCCCTCGCTCCCTCACATTGACGAATTAACACACAATTTGCGTCCATATGAAATACTCTGGATTCCTTGCATTGTCCTTCTAAATCGAGATACGTTTCTACGGAAACGATAGGATTTTCTTTGGGGTCCCGAGTACCTCTTTTCCGATGCATTATTCCTCCTTTACTGCATCCCTCGCTCCCTCACATTGACGAATTAACACAATTTGCGTCCATATGAAATACTCTGGATTCCTTGCAATGTCCTTCTAAATCGAGATACGTTTCTACGGAAACGATAGGATTTTCTTTGGGGTCCCGAGTATCTCTTTTCCGATGCATTATTCCTCCTTTACTGCATCCCTCGCTCCCTCACATTGCCGAATTAACACACAAATTGCGTCCATATGAAATACTCTGGGTTCCCTGCATTATCTTTCTAAATCGAGATACGTTTCTACGGAAACGATAGGATTTTCTTTTGGGAGTCGATTATCTCTTTTCCGATGCATTATTCCTCCTTTACTGCATCCCTCGCTCCCTCACATTGACGAATTAACACACAATTTGCGTCCATATGAAATACTCTGGATTCCCTGCATTGTCCTTCTAAATCGAGATACGTTTCTACGGAAACGATAGGATTTTCTTTGGGGTTCCGCGTATCTCTTTTCCGATGCATTATTCACACTTTACTGCATCCCTCACTCCCTCACATTGACGAATTAACACACAATTTGCGTCCATATGAAATACTCTGGATTTCCTGCATTGTCCTTCTAAATCAAGATACGTTTCTACGGAAACGATAGGATTTTCTTTGGGGTTCCGAGTATCTCTTTTCCGATGCATTATTCCTCCTTTACTGCATCCCTCGCTCCCTCACATTGACGAATTAACACATAATTTGCGTCCATATGAAATACTCTGGATTCCCTGCATTGTCCTTCTAAATCGAGATTCGTTTCTACGGAAACGATAGGATTTTCTTTGGGGTTCCGCGTATCTCTTTTCCGATACATTATTCCTCCTTTACTGCATCCCTCGCTCCCTCACATTGACGAATTAACATACAATTTGCGTCCATATGAAATACTCAGGATTCCCTGCATTGTCCCTCTAAATCGAGATACGTTTCTACGGAAACGATAGGATTTTCTTTGGGGTTCCGAGTATCTCTTTTCCGATGCATTATTCCTCCTTTACTGCATCCCTCGCTCCCTCACATTGACGAATTAACACACAATTTGCGTCCATATGAAATACTCTGGATTTCCTGCATTGTCCTTCTAAATCGAGATACGTTTCTACGGAAACGATAGGATTTTCTTTGGGGTTCGGAGTATCTCTTTTCCGATGCATTATTCCTCCTTTACTGCATCCCTCGCTCCCTCACATTGCCGAATTAACACACAAATTGCGTCCATATGAAATACTCTGCGTTCCCTGCATTATCTTTCTAAATCGAGATACGTTTCTACGGAAACGATAGGATTTTCTTTTGGGAGTCGATTATCTCTTTTCCGATGCATTATTCCTCCTTTACTGCATCCCTCGCTCCCTCACATTGACGAATTAACACACAATTTGCGTCCATATGAAATACTCTGGATTCCCTGCATTGTCCTTCTAAATCGAGATACGTTTCTACGGAAACGATAGGATTTTCTTTGGGGTTCCGCGTATCTCTTTTCCGATGCATTATTCATCCTTTACTGCATCCCTCGCTCCCTCACATTGACGAATGAACACACAATTTGCGTCCATATGAAATACCCTGGATTCCCTGCATTGTCCTTCTAAATCAAGATACGTTTCTACGGATACGATAGGAATTTCTTTGGGGTTCCGAGTATCTCTTTTCCGATGCATTATTCCTCCTTTACTGCATCCCTCGCTCCCTCACATTGACGAATTAACACACAATTTGCGTCCATATGAAATACTCTGGATTCCTTGCATTGTCCTTCTAAATCGAGATACGTTTCTACGGAAACGATAGGATTTTCTTTGGGGTCCCGAGTACCTCTTTTCCGATGCATTATTCCTCCTTTACTGCATCCCTCGCTCCCTCACATTGACGAATTAACACAATTTGCGTCCATATGAAATACTCGGGATTCCTTGCAATGTCCTTCTAAATCGAGATACGTTTCTACGGAAACGATAGGATTTTCTTTGGGGTCCCGAGTATCTCTTTTCCGATGCATTATTCCTCCTTTACTGCATCCCTCGCTCCCTCACATTGCCGAATTAACACACAATTTGCGTCCATATGAAATACTCTGGGTTCCCTGCATTATCTTTCTAAAACGAGATACGTTTCTACGGAAACGATAGGATTTTCTTTTCGGAGTCGAGTATCTATTTTCCGATGCATTATTCCTCCTTTACTGCATCTATTCCTCCTTTACTGCATCCCTCGCTCCCTCACATTGACGAATTAACACACAATTTGCGTCCATATGATATACTCCGGATTCCCTGCATTGTCCTTCTATATCGAGATACGTTTCTACGGAAACGATAGGATTTTCTTTGAGGTTCCGAGTATCTCTTTTCCGATGCATTATTCATCCTTTACTGCATCCCTCACTCCCTCACATTGACGAATTAACACACAATTTGCGTCCATATGAAATACTCTGGATTTCCTGCATTGTCCTTCTAAATCATGATACGTTTCTACGGAAACGATAGGATTTTCTTTGGGGTTCCGAGTATCTCTTTTCCGATGCATTATTCCTCCTTTACTGCATCCCTCGCTCCCTCACATTGACGAATTAACACATAATGTGCGTCCATATGAAATACTCTGGATTCCCTGCATTGTCCTTCTAAATCGAGATTCGTTTCTACGGAAACGATAGGATTTTCTTTGGGGTTCCGCGTATCTCTTTTCCGATAAATTATTCCTCCTTTACTGCATCCCTCGCTCCCTCACATTGACGAATTAACATACAATTTGCGTCCATATGAAATACTCAGGATTCCCTGCATTGTCCTTCTAAATCGAGATACGTTTCTACGGAAACGATAGGATTTTCTTTGGGGTTCCGAGTATCTCTTTTCCGATGCATTATTCCTCCTTTACTGCATCCCTCGCTCCCTCACATTGACGAATTAACACACAATTTGCGTCCATATGAAATACTCTGGATTTCCTGCATTGTCCTTCTAAATCGAGATACGTTTCTACGGAAACGATAGGATTTTCTTTGGGGTTCGGAGTATCTCTTTTCCGATGCATTATTCCTCCTTTACTGCATCCCTCGCTCCCTCACATTGCCAAAATAACACACAAATTGCGTCCATATGAAATACTCAGGATTCCCTGCATTGTCCTTCTAAATCGAGATACGTTTCTACGGAAACGATAGGATTTTCTTTGGGGTTCCGAGTATCTCTTTTCCGATGCATTATTCCTCCTTTACTGCATCCCTCGCTCCCTAACATTGCCGAATTACACACAATTTGCGTCCATATGAAATACTCTGTGTTCCCTGCATTATCTTTCTAAAACGAGATACGTTTCTACGGAAACGATAGGATTTTCTTTTGGGAGTCGAGTATCTCTTTTCCGATGCATTATTCCTCCTTTACTGCATCTATTCCTCCTTTACTGCATCCCTCGCTCCCTCACATTGACGAATTAACACACAATTTGCGTCCATATGATATACTCCGGATTCCCTGCATTGTCCTTCTATATCGAGATACGTTTCTACGGAAACGATAGGATTTTCTTTGAGGTTCCGAGTATCTCTTTTCCAATGCATTATTCATCCTTTACTGCATCCCTCACTCCCTCACATTGACGAATTAACACACAATTTGCGTCCATATGAAATACTCTGGATTACCTGCATTGTCCTTCTAAATCAAGATACGTTTCTACGGAAATGATAGGATTTTCTTTGGGGTTCCGAGTATCTCTTTTCCGATGCATTATTCCTCCTTTACTGCATCCCTCGCTCCCTCACATTGACGAATTAACACATAATTTGCGTCCATATGAAATACTCTGGATTCCCTGCATTGTCCTTCTAAATCGAGATTCGTTTCTACGGAAACAATAGGATTTTCTTTGGGGTTCCGCGTATCTCTTTTCCGATACATTATTTCTCCTTTACTGCATCCCTCGCTCCCTCACATTGACGAATTAACATACAATTTGCGTCCATATGAAATACTCAGGATTCCCTGCATTGTCCTTCTAAATCGAGATACGTTTCTACGGAAACGATAGGATTTTCTTTGGGGTTCCGAGTATCTCTTTTCCGATGCATTATTCCTCCTTTACTGCATCCCTCGCTCCCTCCCATTGACGAATTAACACACAATTTGCGTCCATATGAAATACTCTGGATTTCCTGCATTGTCCTTCTAAATCGAGATACGTTTCTACGGAAACGATAGGATTTTCTTTGGGGTTCGGAGTATCTCTTTTCCGATGCATTATTCCTCCTTTACTGCATCCCTCGCTCCCTCACATTGCCGAATTAACACACAAATTGCGTCCATATGTAATACTCTGCGTTCCCTGCATTATCTTTCTAAATCGAGATACGTTTCTACGGAAACGATAGTATTTTCTTTTGGGAGTCGATTATCTCTTTTCCGATGCATTATTCCTCCTTTACTGCATCCCTCGCTCCCTCACATTGACGAATTAACACACAATTTGCGTCCATATGAAATACTCTGGATTCCCTGCATTGTCCTTCTAAATCGAGATACGTTTCTACGGAAACGATAGGATTTTCTTTGGGGTTCCGCGTATCTCTTTTCCGATGCATTATTCATCGTTTACTGCATCCCTCACTCCCTCACATTGACGAATTAACACACAATTTGCGTCCATATGAAATACTCTGGATTTCCTGCATTGTCCTTCTAAATCAAGATACGTTTCTACGGAAACGATAGGATTTTCTTTGGGGTTCCGATATCTCTTTTCCGATGCATTATTCCTCCTTTACTGCATCCCTCGCTCCCTCACATTGACGAATTAACACATAATTTGCGTCCATATGAAATACTCTGGATTCCCTGCATTGTCCTTCTAAATCGAGATTCGTTTCTACGGAAACGATAGGATTTTCTTTGGGGTTCCGAGTATCTCTTTTCCGATGCATTATTCCTCCTTTACTGCATCCCTCGCTCCCTCACATTGACGAATTAACACATAATTTGCGTCCATATGAAATACTCTGGATTCCCTGCATTGTCCTTCTAAATCGAGATTCGTTTCTACGGAAACGATAGGATTTTCTTTGGGGTTCCGCGTATCTCTTTTCCGATACATTATTCCTCCTTTACTGCATCCCTCGCTCCCTCACATTGACGAATTAACATACAATTTGCGTCCATATGAAATACTCAGGATTCCCTGCATTGTCCTTCTAAATCGAGATACGTTTCTACGGAAACGATAGGATTTTCTTTGGGGTTCCGAGTATCTCTTTTCCGATGCATTATTCCTCCTTTACTGCATCCCTCGCTCCCTCACATTGAGGAATTAACACACAATTTGCGTCCATATGAAATACTCTGGATTTCCTGCATTGTCCTTCTAAATCGAGATACGTTTCTACGGAAACGATAGGATTTTCTTTGGGGTTCGGAGTATCTCTTTTCCGATGCATTATTCCTCCTTTACTGCATCCCTCGCTCCCTCACATTGCCGAATTAACACACAAATTGCGTCCATATGAAATACTCTGCGTTCCCTGCATTATCTTTCTAAATCGAGATACGTTTCTACGGAAACGATAGGATTTTCTTTAGGGAGTCGATTATCTATTTTCCGATGCATTATTCCTCCTTTACTGCATCCCTCGCTCCCTCAAACTGACGAATTAACACACAATTTGCGTCCATTTGAAATACTCTGGATTCCCTGCATAGTCCTTCTAAATCGAGATACGTTTCTACGGAAACGATAGGATTTTCTTTGGGGTTCCGCATATCTCTTTTCCGATGCATTATTCATCCTTTACTGCATCCCTCGCTCCCTCACATTGACGAATGAACACACAATTTGCGTCCATATGAAATACCCTGGATTCCCTGCATTGTCCTTCTAAATCAAGATACGTTTCTACGGATACGATAGGATTTTCTTTGGGGTTCCGAGTATCTCTTTTCCGATGCATTATTCCTCCTTTACTGCAACCCTCGCTCCCTCACATTGACGAATTAACACACAATTTGCGTCCATATGAAATACTCTGGATTCCCTGCATTGTCCTTCTAAATCGAGATACGTTTCTACGGAAACGATAGGTTTTCTTTGGGGTCCCGAGTATCTCTTTTCCGATGCATTATTCCTCCTTTACTGCATCCCTCGCTCCCTCACATTGCCGAATTAACACACAATTTGCGTCCATATGAAATACTCTGGGTTCCCTGCATTATCTTTCTAAAACGAGATACGTTTCTACGGAAACGATAGGATTTTCTTTTGGGAGTCGAGTATCTCTTTTCCGATGCATTATTCCTCCTTTACTGCATCTATTCCTCCTTTACTGCATCCCTCGCTCCCTCACATTGACGAATTAACACACAATTTGCGTCCATATGATATACTCCGGATTCCCTGCATTGTCCTTCTATATCGAGATACGTTTCTACGGAAACGATAGAATTTTCTTTGAGGTTCCGAGTATCTCTTTTCCGATGCATTATTCATCCTTTACTGCATCCCTCACTCCCTCACATTGACGAATTAACACACAATTTGCGTCCATATGAAATACTCTGGATTTCCTGCATTGTCCTTCTAAATCATGATACGTTTCTACGGAAACGATAGGTTTTTCTTTGGGGTTCCGAGTATCTCTTTTCCGATGCATTATTCCTCCTTTACTGCATCCCTCGCTCCCTCACATTGACGAATTAACACATAATTTGCGTCCATATGAAATACTCTGGATTCCCTGCATTGTCCTTCTAAATCGAGATTCGTTTCTACGGAAACGATAGGATTTTCTTTGGGGTTCCGCGTATCTCTTTTCCGATACATTATTCCTCCTTTACTGCATCCCTCGCTCCGTCACATTGACGAATTAACATACAATTTGCGTCCATATGAAATACTCAGGATTCCCTGCATTGTCCTTCTAAATCGAGATACGTTTCTACGGAAACGATAGGATTTTCTTTGGGGTTCCGAGTATCTCTTTTCCGATGCATTATTCCTCCTTTACTGCATCCCTCGCTCCCTCACATTGACGAATTAACACACAATTTGCGTCCATATGAAATACTCTGGATTTCCTGCATTGTCCTTCTAAATCGAGATACGTTTCTACGGAAACGATAGGATTTTCTTTGGGGTTCGGAGTATCTCTTTTCCGATGCATTATTCGTCCTTTACTGCATCCCTCGCTCCCTCACATTGCCGAAATAACACACAAATTGCGTCCATATGAAATACTCAGGATTCCCTGCATTGTCCTTCTAAATCGAGATACGTTTCTACGGAAACGATAGGATTTTCTTTGGGGTTCCGAGTATCTCTTTTCCGATGCATTATTCCTCCTTTACTGCATCCCTCGCTCCCTCACATTGCCGAATTACACACAATTTGCGTCCATATGAAATACTCTGGGTTCCCTGCATTATCTTTCTAAAACGAGATACGTTTCTACGGAAACGAAAGGATTTTCTTTTGGGAGTCGAGTATCTCTTTTCCGATGCATTATTCCTCCTTTACTGCATCTATTCCTCCTTTACTGCATCCCTCGCTCCCTCACATTGACGAATTAACACACAATTTGCGTCCATATGATATACTCCGGATTCCCTGCATTGTCCTTCTATATCGAGATACGTTTCTACGGAAACGATAGGATTTTCTTTGAGGTTCCGAGTATCTCTTTTCCGATGCATTATTCATCCTTTACTGCATCCCTCACTCCCTCACATTGACGAATTAACACACAATTTGCGTCCATATGAAATACTCTGGATTTCCTGCATTGTCCTTCTAAATCAAGATACGTTTCTACGGAAATGATAGGATTTTCTTTGGGGTTCCGAGTATCTCTTTTCCGATGCATTATTCCTCCTTTACTGCATCCCTCGCTCCCTCACATTGACGAATTAACACATAATTTGCGTCCATATGAAATACTCTGGATTCCCTGCATTGTCCTTCTAAATCGAGATTCGTTTCTACGGAAACGATAGGATTTTCTTTGGGGTTCCGCGTATCTCTTTTCTGATACATTATTCCTCCTTTACTGCATCCCTCGCTCCCTCACATTGACGAATTAACATACAATTTGCGTCCATATGAAATACTCAGGATTCCCTGCATTGTCCTTCTAAATCGAGATACGTTTCTACGGAAACGATAGGATTTTCTTTGGGGTTCCGAGTATCTCTTTTCCGATGCATTATTCCTCCTTTACTGCATCCCTCGCTCCCTCACATTGACGAATTAACACACAATTTGCGTCCATATGAAATACTCTGGATTTCCTGCATTGTCCTTCTAAATCGAGATACGTTTCTACGGAAACGATAGGATTTTCTTTGGGGTTCGGAGTATCTCTTTTCCGATGCATTATTCCTCCTTTACTGCATCCCTCGCTCCCTCACATTGCCGAATTAACACACAAATTGCGTCCATATGAAATACTCTGGGTTCCCTGCATTATCTTTCTAAATCGAGATACGTTTCTACGGAAACGATAGGATTTTCTTTTGGGAGCCGATTATCTCTTTTCCGATGCATTATTCCTCCTTTACTGCATCCCTCGCTCCCTCACATTGACGAATTAACACACAATTTGCGTCCATATGAAATACTCTGGATTCCCTGCATTGTCCTTCTAAATCGAGATACGTTTCTACGGAAACGATAGGATTTTCTTTGGGGTTCCGCGTATCTCTTTTCCGATGCATTATTCACACTTTACTGCATCCCTCACTCCCTCACATTGACGAATTAACACACAATTTGCGTCCATATGAAATACTCTGGATTTCCTGCATTGTCCTTCTAAATCAAGATACGTTTCTACGGAAACGATAGGATTTTCTTTGGGGTTCCGAGTATCTCTTTTCCGATGCATTTTTCCTCCTTTACTGCATCCCTCGCTCCCTCACATTGACGAATTAACACATAATTTGCGTCCATATGAAATACTCTGGATTCCCTGCATTGTCCTTCTAAATCGAGATTCGTTTCTACGGAAACGATAGGATTTTCTTTGGGGTTCCGCGTATCTCTTTTCCGATACATTATTCCTCCTTTACTGCATCCCTCGCTCCCTCACATTGACGAATTAACATACAATTTGCGTCCATATGAAATACTCAGGATTCCCTGCATTGTCCTTCTAAATCGAGATACGTTTCTACGGAAACGATAGGATTTTCTTTGGGGTTCCGAGTATCTCTTTTCCGATGCATTATTCCTCCTTTACTGCATCCCTCGCTCCCTCACATTGAGGAATTAACACACAATTTGCGTCCATATGAAATACTCTGGATTTCCTGCATTGTCCTTCTAAATCGAGATACGTTTCTACGGAAACGATAGGATTTTCTTTGGGGTTCGGAGTATCTCTTTTCCGATGCATTATTCCTCCTTTACTGCATCCCTCGCTCCCTCACATTGCCGAATTAACACACAAATTGCGTCCATATGAAATACTCTGCGTTCCCTGCATTATCTTTCTAAATCGAGATACGTTTCTACGGAAACGATAGGATTTTCTTTTGGGAGTCGATTATCTCTTTTCCGATGCATTATTCCTCCTTTACTGCATCCCTCGCTCCCTCACATTGACGAATTAACACACAATTTGCGTCCATATGAAATACTCTGGATTCCCTGCATTGTCCTTCTAAATCGAGATACGTTTCTACGGAAACGATAGGATTTTCTTTGGGGTTCCGCGTATCTCTTTTCCGATGCATTATTCATCCTTTACTGCATCCCTCGCTCCCTCACATTGACGAATGAACACACAATTTGCGTCCATATGAAATACCCTGGATTCCCTGCATTGTCCTTCTAAATCAAGATACGTTTCTACGGATACGATAGGATTTTCTTTGGGGTTCCGAGTATCTCTTTTCCGATGCATTATTCCTCCTTTACTGCATCCCTCGCTCCCTCACATTGACGAATTAACACACAATTTGCGTCCATATGAAATACTCTGGATTCCTTGCATTGTCCTTCTAAATCGAGATACGTTTCTACGGAAACGATAGGATTTTCTTTGGGGTTTGGAGTATCTCTTTTCCGATGCATTATAACTCCTATACTGCATCCCTCGCTCCCTCACATTGCCGAATTAACACACAAATTGCGTCCATATGAAATACTCTGCGTTCCCTGCATTATCTTTCTAAATAGAGATACGTTTCTACGGAAACGATAGGTTTTTCTTTTGGGAGTCGATTATCTCTTTTCCGATGCATTATTCCTCCTTTACTGCATCCCTCGCTCCCTCACATTGACGAATTAACACACAATTTGCGTCCATATGAAATACTCTGGATTCCCTGCATTGTCCTTCTAAATCGAGATACGTTTCTATGGAAACGATAGGATTTTCTTTGGGGTCCCGAGTACCTCTTTTCCGATGCATTATTCCTCCTTTACTGCATCCCTCGCTCCCTCACATTGACGAATTAACACAATTTGCGTCCATATGAAATACTCTGGATTCCTTGCATTGTCCTTCTAAATCGAGATACGTTTCTACGGAAACGATAGGATTTTCTTTGGGGTCTCGAGTATCTCTTTTCCGATGCATTATTCCTCCTTTACTGCATCCCTCGCTCCCTCACATTGCCGAATTAACACACAATTTGCGTCCATATGAAATACTCTGGGTTCCGTGCATTATCTTTCTAAAACGAGATACGTTTCTACGGAAACGATAGGATTTTCTTATGGGAGTCGAGTATCTCTTTTCCGATGCATTATTCCTCCTTTACTGCATCTATTCCTCCTTTACTGCATCCCTCGCTCCCTCACATTGACGAATTAACACACAATTTGCGTCCATATGATATACTCCGGATTCCCTGCATTGTCCTTCTATATCGAGATACGTTTCTACGGAAACGATAGGATTTTCTTTGAGGTTCCGAGTATCTCTTTTCCGATGCATTATTCATCCTTTACTGCATCCCTCACTCCCTGACATTGACGAATTAACACACAATTTGCGTCCATATGAAATACTCTGGATTTCCTGCATTGTCCTTCTAAATCAAGATACGTTTCTACGGAAACGATAGGATTTTCTTTGGGGTTCCGAGTATCTCTTTTCCGATGCATTATTCCTCCTTTACTGCATCCCTCGCTCCCTCACATTGACGAATTAACACATAATTTGCGTCCATATGAAATACTCTGGATTCCCTGCATTGTCCTTCTAAATCGGGATTCGTTTCTACGGAAACGATAGGATTTTCTTTTGGGTTCCGAGTATCTCTTTTTCGATGCATTATTCCTCCCTTTACTGCATCCCTCGCTCCCTAACATTGCCGAATTAACACAAAAATTGCGTCCATATGAAATACTCTGCGTTCCCTGCATTATCTTTCTAAATCGAGATACGTTTCTACGGAAACGATAGGATTTTCTTTTGGGAGTCGAATATCTCTTTTCCGATGCATTATTCCTCCTTTACTGCATCCCTCGCTCCCTCACATTGACGAACTAACACACAATTTGCGTCCATATGAAATACTCTGGATTCCCTGCATTGTCCTTCTAAATCGAGATACGTTTCTACGGAAACGATAGGATTTTCTTTGGGGTTCCGAGTATCTCTTTTCCGATGCATTATTCCTTCTTTACTGCATCCCTCGCTCCCTCACATTGACGAATTAACACACAATTTGCGTCCATATGAAATACTCTGGATTCCTAGCATTGTCCTTCTAAATCGAGATACGTTTCTACGGAAACGATAGGATTTTCTTTGGGGTTCCGAGTATCTCTTTTCCGATGCATTATTCCTCCTTTACTGCATACCTCGCTCCCTCACATTGCCGAATTAACACACAATTTGCGTCCATATGAAATACTCTGGGTTCCCTGCATTATCTTTCTAAAACGAGATACGTTTCTACGGAAACGATAGGATTTTCTTTTGGGAGTCGAGTATCTCTTTTCCGATGCATTATTCCTCCTTTACTGCATCTATTCCTCCTTTACTGCATCCCTCGCTCCCTCACATTGACGAATTAACACACAATTTGCGTCCATATGAAATACTCTGGATTCCATGCATTGTCCTTCTAAATCGAGATACGTTTCTACGGAAACGACAGGATTTTCTTTGGGGTTCCGAGTATCTCTTTTCCGATGCATTATTCCTCCTTTACTGCATCCCTCGCTAACTCACATTGACGAATTAACACACAATTTGCGTCCATATGAAATACTCTGGATTCCCTGCATTGTCCTTCTAAATCGGGATTCGTTTCTACGGAAACGATAGGATTTTCTTTTGGGTTCCGAGTATCTCTTTTCCGATGCATTATTCCTCTTTTACTGCATCCCTCGCTCCCTAACATTGCCGAATTAACACAAAAATTGCGTCCATATGAAATACTCTGGGTTCCCTGCATTATCTTTCTAAAGCGAGATATGTTTCTACGGAAACGATAGGAGTTTCTTTTGGGAGTCGAGTATCTCTTTTCCGATGCATTATTCCACCTTTACTGCATCCCTCGCTTCCTCACATTGACGAATTAACACACAACGTGCGTCCATATGAAATACTCTGGAATTCCCTGCATTGTCCTTCTAAATCGAGATACGTTTCTACGGAAACGATAGGAAATTCTTTGGGGTTCCGAGTATCTCATTTCCGATGCATTATTGCTCCTTTACTGCATCCCTCGCTCCCTCACATTGACGAATTAACACACAATTTGCGTCCATATGAAATACTCTGGATTCCCTGCATTGTCCTTCTAAATCAAGATACGTTTCTACGGAAACGATAGGATTTTCTTTGGGGTTCCGAGTATCTCTTTTCCGATGCATTATTCCTCCTTTACTGCATCCCTCGCTCCCTCACATTGACGAATTAACACACAATTTGCGTCCATATGAAATACTCTGGATTCCCTGCATTGTCCTTCTAAATCGAGATTCGTTTCTACGGAAACGATAGGATTTTCTTTGGGGTTCCGCGTATCTCTTTTCCGATGCATTATTCCTCCTTTACTGCATCACTCGCTCCCTCACATTGACGAATTAACATACAATTTGCGTCTATATGAAATACTCAGGATTCCCTGCATTGTCCTTCTAAATCGAGATACGTTTCTACGGAAACGATAGGATTTTCTTTGGGGTTCCGAGTATCTCTTTTCCGATGCATTATTCCTACTTTACTGCATCCCTCGCTCCCTCACATTGACGAATTAACACATAATTTGCGTCCATATGAAATACTCTGGATTCCCTGCTTTGTGCTTCTAAATCGATATACTTTTCTATGGAAACGACAGGATTTTCTTTGGGGTTCCGAGTATCTCTTTTCCGATGCATTATTCCTCCTTTACTGCATCCCTCGCTCCCTCACATTGCCGAATTAACACACAATTTGCGTTCATATGAAATACTCTGAGTTCCCTGCATTATCTTTCTAAAACGAGATACGTTTCTACGGAAACGATAGGATTTTCTTTTGGGAGTCGAGTATCTCTTTTCCGATGCATTATTCCTCCTTTACTGCATCCCTCGGTTCCTCACATTGACGAATTAACACACAATTTGCGTCCATATGAAATACTCTGGATTCCCTGCATTGTCCTTCTAAATCGAGATACGTTTCAACGGAAACGATAGGATTTTCATTGGTGTTCCGAGTATCTCTTTTCCGATGCATTATTCCTCTTTTACTGCATCCCTCGCTCCCTCACATTGACGAATTAACACACAATTTGCGTCCATATGAAATACTCTGGATTCCCTGCATTGTCCTTCTAAATCAAGATACGTTTCTACGTAAACGATAGGATTTTCTTTGGGGTTCCGAGTATCTCTTTTCCGATGCATTATTCCTCCTTTACTGCATCCCTCGCTCCCTCACATTGACGAATTAACACACAATTAGCGTCCATATGAAATACTCTGGATTCCCTGCATTGTCCTTCTAAATCGAGATACGTTTCTACGGAAACGATAGGATTTTCTTTGGGGTTCCGCGTATCTCTTTTCCGATGCATTATTCCTCCTTTACTGCATCCCTCGCTCCCTCACATTGACGAATTAACATACAATTTGCGTCCATATGAAATACTCAGGATTCCCTGCAATGTTCTTCTAAATCGAGATACGTTTCTACGGAAACAATAGGATTTTCTTTGGGGTTCCGAGTATCTCTTTTCCGATGCATTATTCCTCCTTTACTGCATCCCTCGCTCCCTCACATTGACGAATTAACACACAATTTGCGTCCATATGAAATACTCTGGATTCCCTGCATTGTCCTTCTAAATCAAGATACGTTTCTACGGATACGATAGGATTTTCTTTGGGGTTCCGAGTATCTCTTTTCCGATGCATTATTCCTCCTTTACTGCATCCCTCGCTCCCTCACATTGACGAATTAACACACAATTAGCGTCCATATGAAATACTCTGGATTCCCTGCATTGTCCTTCTAAATCGAGATACGTTTCTACGGAAACGATAGGATTTTCTTTGGGGTTCCGAGTATCTCTTTTCCGATGCATTATTCCTCCTTTACTGCATCCCTCGCTCCCTCACATTGCCGAATTAACACACAATTTGTGTCCATATGAAATAATCTGGGTTCCCTGCATTATCTTTCTAAAACGAGATACGTTTCTACGGAAACGATAGGATTTTCTTTTGGGTGTCGAGTATCTCTTTTCCGATGCATTATTCCTCCTTTACTGCATCTATTCCTCCTTTACTGCATCCCTCGCTCCCTCACATTGACGAATTAACACACAATTTGCGTCCATATGATATACTCCGGATTCCCTGCATTGTCCTTCTATATCGAGATACGTTTCTACGGAAACGATAGGATTTTCTTTGAGGTTCCGAATATCTCTTTTCCGATGCATTATTCATCCTTTACTGCATCCCTCACTCCCTCACATTGACGAATTAACACACAATTTGCGTCCATATGAAATACTCTGGATTCCCTGCATTGTCCTTCTAAATCGAGATACGTTTCTACGGAAACGATAGGATTTTCTTTGGGGTTCCGAGTATCTCTTTTCCGATGCATTATTCCTCCCTTACTGCATCCCTCGCTCCCACGCATTGACGAATTAACCCTGCTGTTCTGTTCACTTTTACTTGACATATATACTGTTCGGGTCAATATGACCCGACATATCAAAATGCTTTAGAAACATAAATTTTGGTACAGTTTTAGCTATCGACATTGTTGTTCTATTCCAGTACCTTGTTAGTAATAATAATAATAATAATAATAATAATAATAATGGTAATAATAATAATAATAACAATGCATACAACTTTATTGAGGGATATTTTTCATTTAAATATGCACATAAATTTGAAACAACAGACAGTTTCCATTACAGGCATTCAACTTAGAAAGCACTACAGTTTTTCCATACTTCTATTCTTATTGTTGACAGTTTAGACGTAAGTATTGACATTTTCTAACAACAGACAGTTGTCATTACAGATATTCATCTTAGAGCACACTACAGTACAGAACACACTACAGTTTTTTTATTACATTCCAACATAGAAAGCACTACAACTTTAGAATCCTCTCTTCTTACTGATTGTAGTTTAGGCACAAGTATTCACATAAATTTGAAACAACAGAATTTTCAATACAATCATCTTATAAAATACTACAGTTCTTTTCTTACTGCTTGCACTGTGGACACAAGTAGGTTACATGTTTCTTGCAAATATGTTTACTACATTTTCCACACACCATGTTTGTTTTATTGTCATTACTTGATGGACAGAACTTACAGCGTGCACGTTTTGTAGATTTTCTTGTTGTTACCGATTCTGACACACCACCCACATCATTCGGGTTTTGGATGCTTGTGACCATTCTCAAAGAATCTTCTGTTCTTGGGAAATGCGTTCTTGATGCAATATGTTCTTTTATCAGTGACTTTCCAAGTTCCTCCAAGAATATTCTCCTTCTAGTCAATTTGCTTGCATTCCAATTAGGGTCAACCGAAATCCACAAAACGTATGCATTATAAGCAGAAACATCAAGAATATTGTAGAAAACTATCATTGGCCACCTATTACTTTTTCGTTTGCATGTATATGTACCTAATAACTGATCAAGCGTGTCTACAGCACCTTTGGTTGAATTATAGTCCAAAATCATTTTTGGCTTCTTATCAGCCCTGTCACTGATTTCCGCATCATGGTGGAGAGTGCTCATAAGTACAACATTCTTGTGTCTCTTAGGAATATAATTAACCACAGTAGTGTCATTTGTGAAGTAAAATGAAGAGCTGTGTACCTCCTTGTTGGTCATTTTGTGTGGAAGCTCCGGCTTATTTTTCCGTATAGTTCCCAACATAGTCAATTTCCTTTTCAGAAGCAGCTGCCCCAAATTGTACGACGTAAAAAAGTTGTCACACGTGATATTCTGACCACGTAACTCAGAAGTGAGATCAGATACCACCCTCATTCCCTGATTTCTTTCTGGTGCCGCTCCACTCACCTTTCCTGTATAAATTTGGGCTTTCAGTACGTATGAAGTTTTGCTGTCACACATGGTCCATATTTTGATCCCATATTTTGCCGGTTTACTTGGGATATACTGCTTGAATGGACAGCGACCTCTAAATGCTACTAACTGCTCGTCAACAGTAACATTTTCTCCTGGATTATACAGTTTAGGAAGGACCTCTACCCACTTCTCCCAAATACTACGAATTGCGGCAAGTTTGTCAGTACGTCGTCTTTCCTCTCTAGTAGATTTCTTGTCAAATCGCAGGACACGTGATATCTTACAGAATGTTTCATGAGACATGGTTGCTCGAAATATGTTTCGCCCAGTATCTTTATCCCACAAACTTTTTGTAGACTCCCCATGAGATCGATATACACCCGCTAGGAGTAAGAGTCCTAAGTATGCATGGAAAACAGAACCATCAATATCTGTCCACTGTTCACCATAAACTCGCTGCCCTTCAATATTTGTCATCTCTATTATTTCATTTTGAAGCGCTGTGTGAAATACTGCTTCAAATGAACATTTTACATCAGATATTCTGCTGACTGCATACCTGGTAACTCCTGGGGTACTCTTGATGATGTTCGAAGCTGGTAGGCGACCATGTTGTGCTGGTGGATGCAACTGCCATTCTATATTCCCATTTTTAGAAAGAAAAGTCTCTACACTATTTTGTATGGGCTGTGGACTGTCGTAACTGTCATCGGAACACTCGCTTTCAGATGCATTGCTGATGTGATCTTCAAACTCAGAAAGTGATCCTTCATCTGGTGAGGCATTTACTATTTCTTCCAACTCACGATCATTCAATGGTCTCATCGCCATGGTGTCACAAGTCAAACTGGGCAGAAACAAAGCATTCCAATTATTGAGAACTGCCAATTATTATTTCCTGGGGAAAGCAACAAACAAGCCCATTGTTGTGAACGCATGGAGCTTTAGGTGATTGTTGAGAGTAAGTTGGAATGATGCAGTCACTATTCCCACACAACACAACAAAAATAATTTTCGCCATTTCCAGATTTTAGAAATAAATACGAGTTACACTAAACATATTTGTGTCGGGTCATTATGACCCGAACATTACATATGCAACTATTACAGTTGAAGCCCAAACTTCTTAAACTTTTTTAAAACCTTTTAAAACACATGCTGCTCATCCATTTTCAGACAAAGTCACAAAGTTTCATAAATATATATTGGTATTTACATAATGTAAAATAACGTTCATATTCGTTTCGGGTCATATAGACCCGAACAGAACAGCAGGGTTAACACACAATTTGCGTCCATATGAAATACTCTGGATTCCCTGCATTGTCCTTCAAAATCGAGATACGTTTCTACGGAAACGACAGGATTTTCTTTGGGGTTCCGAGTATCTCTTTTCCGATGCATTGTTCCTCCTTTACTGCATCCCTCGCTAACTCACATTGACGAAATAACACACAATTTGCGTCCATATGAAATACTCTGGATTCCCTGCATTGTCCTTCTAAATCGAGATACGTTTCTACGGAAACGATAGGATTTGCTTTGGGGTTCCGAGTATCTCTTTTCCGATGCATTATTCCTCCTTTACTGCATCCCTCGTTCCCTCACATTGACGAATTAACACACAATTTGCGTCCATATGAAATACTGTGGATTCCCTGCATTGTCCTTCTAAATCGGGATTCGTTTCTACGGAAACGATAGGATTTTCTTTTGGGTTCCGAGTATCTCTTTTCCGATGCATTATTCCTCCTTTACTGCATCCCTCGCTCCCTCACATTGCCGAATTAACACAAAAATTGCGTCCATATGAATTACTCTGGGTTCCCTGCATTATCTTTCTAAAACCAGATACGTTTCTACGGAAACGATAGGATTTTCTTTTGGGAGTCAAGTATCTCTTTTCCGATGCATTATTCCTCCTTTACTGCATCCCTCGCTTCCTCACATTGACGAATTAACACACAATTTGCGTCCATATGAAATACTCTGGATTCCCTGCATTGTCCTTCTAAATCGAGATACGTTTCTACGGAAACGATAGGATTTTCTTTGGGGTTCCGAGTATCTCTTTTCCGATGCATTATTCCTCCTTTACTGCATCCCTCGCTCCCTCACATTGACGAATTAACACACAATTTGCGTCCATATGAAATACTCTGGATTCCCTGCATTGTCCTTCTAAATCGAGATTCGTTTCTACGGAAACGATAGGATTTTCTTTGGGGTTCCGCGTATCTCTTTTCCGATGCATTATTCCTCCTTTACTGCATCCCTCGCTCCCTCACATTGACGAATTAACATACAATTTGCGTCCATATGAAATACTCAGGATTCCCTGCAATGTTCTTCTAAATCGAGATACGTTTCTACGGAAACAATAGGATTTTCTTTGGGGTTCCGAGTATCTCTTTTCCGATGCATTATTCCTCCTTTACTGCATCCCTCGCTCCCTCACATTGACGAATTAACACACAATTTGCGTCCATATGAAATACTCTGGATTCCCTGCATTCTATTTCTAAATCGAGATACGTTTCTACGGAAACGATAGGATTTTCTTTGGGGTTCCGAGTATCTCTTTTCCGATGCATTATTCCTCCTTTACTGCATCCCTCGCTCCCTCACATTGACGAATTAACACACAATTTGCGTCCATATGAAGTACTCTGGATTCCCTGCTTTGTCCTACTAAATCGAGATACGTTTCTACGGAAACGATAGGATTTTCTTTGGGGTTCCGAGTATCTCTTTTCCGATGCATTATTCCTCCTTTACTGCATCCCTCGCTCCCTCACATTGCCGAATTAACACACAATTTGCGTCCATATGAAATAATCTGGGTTCCCTGCATTATCTTTCTAAAACGAGATACGTTTCTACGGAAACGATAGGATTTTCTTTTGGGTGTCGAGTATCTCTTTTCCGATGCATTATTCCTCCTTTACTGCATCTATTCCTCCTTTACTGCATCCCTCGCTCCCTCACATTGACGAATTAACACACAATTTGCGTCCATATGATATACTCCGGATTTCCTGCATTGTCCTTCTATATCGAGATACGTTTCTACGGAAACGATAGGATTTTCTTTGAGGTTCCGAGTATCTCTTTTCCGATGCATTATTCATCCTTTACTGCATCCCTCACTCCCTCACATTGACGAATTAACACACAATTTGCGTCCATATGAAATACTCTGGATTCCCTGCATTGTCCTTCTAAATCGAGATACGTTTCTACGGAAACGATAGGATTTTCTTTGGGGTTCCGAGTATCTCTTTTCCGATGCATTATTCCTCCTTTACTGCATCCCTCGCTCCCTCGCATTGACGAATTAACACACAATTTGCGTCCATATGAAATACTCTGGATTCCCTGCATTGTCCTTCTAAATCGAGATACGTTTCTACGGAAACGACAGGATTTTCTTTGGGGTTCCGAGTATCTCTTTTCCGATGCATTGTTCCTCCTTTACTGCATCCCTCGCTAACTCACATTGACGAAATAACACACAATTTGCGTCCATATGAAATACTCTGGATTCCCTGCATTGTCCTTCTAAATCGAGATACGTTTCTACGGAAACGATAGGATTTGCTTTGGGGTTCCGAGTATCTCTTTTCCGATGCATTATTCCTCCTTTACTGCATCCCTCGTTCCCTCACATTGACGAATTAACACACAATTTGCGTCCATATGAAATACTCTGGATTCCCTGCATTGTCCTTCTAAATCGGGATTCGTTTCTACGAAAACGATAGGATTTTCTTTTGGGTTTGAGTATCTCTTTTCCGATGCATTATTCCTCCTTTACTGCATCCCTCGCTCCCTCACATTGCCGAATTAACACAAAAATTGCGTCCATATGAAATACTCTGGGTTCCCTGCATTATCTTTCTAAAACCAGATACGTTTCTACGGAAACGATAGTCTTTTCTTTTGGGAGTCGAGTATCTCTTTTCCGATGCATTATTCCTCCTTTACTGCATCCCTCGCTTCCTCACATTGACGAATTAACACACAATTTGCGTCCATATGAAATACTCTGGATTCCCTGCATTGTCCTTCTAAATCGAGATACGTTTCTACGGAAACGATAGGATTTTCTTTGGGGTTCCGAGTATCTCTTTTCCGATGCATTATTCCTCCTTTACTGCATCCCTCGCTCCCTCACATTGACGAATTAACACACAATTTGCGTCCATATGAAATACTCTGGATTCCCTGCATTGTCCTTCTAAATCAAGATACGTTTCTACCGAAACGACAGGATTTTCTTTGGGGTTCCGAGTATCTCTTTTCCGATGCATTATTCCTCCTTTACTGCATCCCTCGCTAACTCACATTGACGAATTAACACACAATTTGCGTCCATATGAAATACTCTGGATTCCCTGCATTGTCCTTCTAAATCGGGATTCGTTTCTACGGAAACGATAGGATTTTCTTTTGGGTTCCGAGTATCTCTTTTCCGATGCATTATTCCTCCTTTACTGCATCCCTCGCTCCCTCACATTGACGAATTAACATACAATTTGCGTCTATATGAAATACTCAGGATTCCCTGCATTGTCCTTCTAAATCGAGATACGTTTCTACGGAAACGATAGCATTTTCTTTGGGGTTCCGAGTATCTCTTTTCCGATGCATTATTCCTCCTTTACTGCATCCCTCGCTCCCTCACATTGACGAATTAACACATAATTTGCGTCCATATGAAATACTCTGGATTCCCTGCATTGTGCTTCTAAATCGATATACTTTTCTACGGAAACGACAGGATTTTCTTTGGGGTTCCGAGTATATCTTTTCCGATGCATTATTCCTCCTTTACAGCATCCCTCGCTCCCTCACATTGCCGAATTAACACACAATTTGCGTCCATATGAAATACTCTGAGTTCCCTGCATTATCTTTCTAAAACGAGATACGTTTCTACGGAAACGATAGGATTTTCTTTTGGGAGTCGAGTATCTCTTTTCCGATGCATTATTCCTCCTTTACTGCATCCCTCGGTTCCTCACATTGACGAATTAACACACAATTTGCGTCCATATGAAATACTCTGGATTCCCTGCATTGTCCTTCTAAATCGAGATACGTTTCTACGGAAACGATAGGATTTTCTTTGGTGTTCCGAGTATCTCTTTTCCGATGCATTATTCCTCTTTTACTGCATCCCTCGCTCCCTCACATAGACGAATTAACACACAATTTGCGTCCATATGAAATACTCTGGATTCCCTGCATTGTCCTTCTAAATCAAGATACGTTTCTACGGAAACGATAGCATTTTCTTTGGGGTTCCGAGTATCTCTTTTCCGATGCATTATTCCTCCTTTACTGCATCCCTCGCTCTCTCACATTGACGAATTAACACACAATTAGCGTCCATATGAAATACTCTGGATTCCCTGCATTGTCCTTCTAAATCGAGATTCGTTTCTATGGAAACGATAGGATTTTCTTTTGGGTTCCGCGTATCTCTTTTCCGATGCATTATTCCTCCTTTACTGCATCCCTCGCTCCCTCACATTGCCGAATTAACACAAAAATTGCGTCCATATGAATTACTCTGGGTTCCCTGCATTATCTTTCTAAAACCAGATACGTTTCTACGGAAACGATAGGATTTTCTTTTGGGAGTCAAGTATCTCTTTTCCGATGCATTATTCCTCCTTTACTGCATCCCTCGCTTCCTCACATTGACGAATTAACACACAATTTGCGTCCATATGAAATACTCTGGATTCCCTGCATTGTCCTTCTAAATCGAGATACGTTTCTACGGAAACGATAGGATTTTCTTTGGGGTTCCGAGTATCTCTTTTCCGATGCATTATTCCTCCTTTACTGCATCCCTCGCTCCCTCACATTGACGAATTAACACACAATTAGCGTCCATATGAAATACTCTGGATTCCCTGCATTGTCCTTCTAAATCGAGATTCGTTTCTACGGAAACGATAGGATTTTCTTTGGGGTTCCGCGTATCTCTTTTCCGATGCATTATTCCTCCTTTACTGCATCCCTCGCTCCCTCACATTGACGAATTAACATACAATTTGCGTCCATATGAAATACTCAGGATTCCCTGCAATGTTCTTCTAAATCGAGATACGTTTCTACGGAAACAATAGGATTTTCTTTGGGGTTCCGAGTATCTCTTTTCCGATGCATTATTCCTCCTTTACTGCATCCCTCGCTCCCTCACATTGACGAATTAACACACAATTTGCGTCCATATGAAATACTCTGGATTCCCTGCATTCTATTTCTAAATCGAGATACGTTTCTACGGAAACGATAGGATTTTCTTTGGGGTTCCGCGTATCTCTTTTCCGATGCATTATTCCTCCTTTACTGCATCCCTCGCTCCCTCACATTGACGAATTAACACACAATTTGCGTCCATATGAAATACTCTGGATTCCCTGCATTGTCCTTCTAAATCGGGATTCGTTTCTACGAAAACGATAGGATTTTCTTTTGGGTTTGAGTATCTCTTTTCCGATGCATTATTCCTCCTTTACTGCATCCCTCGCTCCCTCACATTGCCGAATTAACACAAAAATTGCGTCCATATGAAATACTCTGGGTTCCCTGCATTATCTTTCTAAAACCAGATACGTTTCTACGGAAACGATAGTCTTTTCTTTTGGGAGTCGAGTATCTCTTTTCCGATGCATTATTCCTCCTTTACTGCATCCCTCGCTTCCTCACATTGACGAATTAACACACAATTTGCGTCCATATGAAATACTCTGGATTCCCTGCATTGTCCTTCTAAATCGAGATACGTTTCTACGGAAACGATAGGATTTTCTTTGGGGTTCCGAGTATCTCTTTTCCGATGCATTATTCCTCCTTTACTGCATCCCTCGCTCCCTCACATTGACGAATTAACACACAATTTGCGTCCATATGAAATACTCTGGATTCCCTGTATTGTCCTTCTAAATCAAGATACGTTTCTACGGAAACGACAGGATTTTCTTTGGGGTTCCGAGTATCTCTTTTCCGATGCATTATTCCTCCTTTACTGCATCCCTCGCTAACTCACATTGACGAATTAACACACAATTTGCGTCCATATGAAATACTCTGGATTCCCTGCATTGTCCTTCTAAATCGGGATTCGTTTCTACGGAAACGATAGGATTTTCTTTTGGGTTCCGAGTATCTCTTTTCCGATGCATTATTCCTCCTTTACTGCATCCCTCGCTCCCTCACATTGACGAATTAACATACAATTTGCGTCTATATGAAATACTCAGGATTCCCTGCATTGTCCTTCTAAATCGAGATACGTTTCTACGGAAACGATAGCATTTTCTTTGGGGTTCCGAGTATCTCTTTTCCGATGCATTATTCCTCCTTTACTGCATCCCTCGCTCCCTCACATTGACGAATTAACACATAATTTGCGTCCATATGAAATACTCTGGATTCCCTGCATTGTGCTTCTAAATCGATATACTTTTCTACGGAAACGACAGGATTTTCTTTGGGGTTCCGAGTATCTCTTTTCCGATGCATTATTCCTCCTTTACAGCATCCCTCGCTCCCTCACATTGCCGAATTAACACACAATTTGCGTCCATATGAAATACTCTGAGTTCCCTGCATTATCTTTCTAAAACGAGATACGTTTCTACGGAAACGATAGGATTTTCTTTTGGGAGTCGAGTATCTCTTTTCCGATGCATTATTCCTCCTTTACTGCATCCCTCGGTTCCTCACATTGACGAATTAACACACAATTTGCGTCCATATGAAATACTCTGGATTCCCTGCATTGTCCTTCTAAATCGAGATACGTTTCTACGGAAACGATAGGATTTTCTTTGGTGTTCCGAGTATCTCTTTTCCGATGCATTATTCCTCTTTTACTGCATCCCTCGCTCCCTCACATAGACGAATTAACACACAATTTGCGTCCATATGAAATACTCTGGATTCCCTGCATTGTCCTTCTAAATCAAGATACGTTTCTACGTAAACGATAGGATTTTCTTTGGGGTTCCGAGTATCTCTTTTCCGATGCATTATTCCTCCTTTACTGCATCCCTCGCTCTCTCACATTGACGAATTAACACACAATTAGCGTCCATATGAAATACTCTGGATTCCCTGCATTGTCCTTCTAAATCGAGATTCGTTTCTATGGAAACGATAGGATTTTCTTTTGGGTTCCGCGTATCTCTTTTCCGATGCATTATTCCTCCTTTACTGCATCCCTCGCTCCCTCACATTGCCGAATTAACACAAAAATTGCGTCCATATGAATTACTCTGGGTTCCCTGCATTATCTTTCTAAAACCAGATACGTTTCTACGGAAACGATAGGATTTTCTTTTGGGAGTCAAGTATCTCTTTTCCGATGCATTATTCCTCCTTTACTGCATCCCTCGCTTCCTCACATTGACGAATTAACACACAATTTGCGTCCATATGAAATACTCTGGATTCCCTGCATTGTCCTTCTAAATCGAGATACGTTTCTACGGAAACGATAGGATTTTCTTTGGGGTTCCGAGTATCTCTTTTCCGATGCATTATTCCTCCTTTACTGCATCCCTCGCTCCCTCACATTGACGAATTAACACACAATTAGCGTCCATATGAAATACTCTGGATTCCCTGCATTGTCCTTCTAAATCGAGATTCGTTTCTACGGAAACGATAGGATTTTCTTTGGGGTTCCGCGTATCTCTTTTCCGATGCATTATTCCTCCTTTACTGCATCCCTCGCTCCCTCACATTGACGAATTAACATACAATTTGCGTCCATATGAAATACTCAGGATTCCCTGCAATGTTCTTCTAAATCGAGATACGTTTCTACGGAAACAATAGGATTTTCTTTGGGGTTCCGAGTATCTCTTTTCCGATGCATTATTCCTCCTTTACTGCATCCCTCGCTCCCTCACATTGACGAATTAACACACAATTTGCGTCCATATGAAATACTCTGGATTCCCTGCATTCTATTTCTAAATCGAGATACGTTTCTACGGAAACGATAGGATTTTCTTTGGGGTTCCGCGTATCTCTTTTCCGATGCATTATTCCTCCTTTACTGCATCCCTCGCTCCCTCACATTGACGAATTAACACACAATTTGCGTCCATATGAAATACTCTGGATTCCCTGCATTGTCCTTCTAAATCGGGATTCGTTTCTACGAAAACGATAGGATTTTCTTTTGGGTTTGAGTATCTCTTTTCCGATGCATTATTCCTCCTTTACTGCATCCCTCGCTCCCTCACATTGCCGAATTAACACAAAAATTGCGTCCATATGAAATACTCTGGGTTCCCTGCATTATCTTTCTAAAACCAGATACGTTTCTACGGAAACGATAGTCTTTTCTTTTGGGAGTCGAGTATCTCTTTTCCGATGCATTATTCCTCCTTTACTGCATCCCTCGCTTCCTCACATTGACGAATTAACACACAATTTGCGTCCATATGAAATACTCTGGATTCCCTGCATTGTCCTTCTAAATCGAGATACGTTTCTACGGAAACGATAGGATTTTCTTTGGGGTTCCGAGTATCTCTTTTCCGATGCATTATTCCTCCTTTACTGCATCCCTCGCTCCCTCACATTGACGAATTAACACACAATTTGCGTCCATATGAAATACTCTGGATTCCCTGCATTGTCCTTCTAATTCAAGATACGTTTCTACGGAAACGACAGGATTTTCTTTGGGGTTCCGAGTATCTCTTTTCCGATGCATTATTCCTCCTTTACTGCATCCCTCGCTAACTCACATTGACGAATTAACACACAATTTGCGTCCATATGAAATACTCTGGATTCCCTGCATTGTCCTTCTAAATCAGGATTCGTTTCTACGGAAACGATAGGATTTTCTTTTGGGTTCCGAGTATCTCTTTTCCGATGCATTATTCCTCCTTTACTGCATCCCTCGCTCCCTCACATTGACGAATTAACATACAATTTGCGTCTATATGAAATACTCAGGATTCCCTGCATTGTCCTTCTAAATCGAGATACGTTTCTACGGAAACGATAGCATTTTCTTTGGGGTTCCGAGTATCTCTTTTCCGATGCATTATTCCTCCTTTACTGCATCCCTCGCTCCCTCACATTGACGAATTAACACATAATTTGCGTCCATAATAAATACTCTGGATTCCCTGCATTGTGCTTCTAAATCGATATACTTTTCTACGGAAACGACAGGATTTTCTTTGGGGTTCCGAGTATCTCTTTTCCGATGCATTATTCCTCCTTTACAGCATCCCTCGCTCCCTCACATTGCCGAATTAACACACAATTTGCGTCCATATGAAATACTCTGAGTTCCCTGCATTATCTTTCTAAAACGAGATACGTTTCTACGGAAACGATAGGATTTTCTTTTGGGAGTCGAGTATCTCTTTTCCGATGCATTATTCCTCCTTTACTGCATCCCTCGGTTCCTCACATTGACGAATTAACACACAATTTGCGTCCATATGAAATACTCTGGATTCCCTGCATTGTCCTTCTAAATCGAGATACGTTTCTACGGAAACGATAGGATTTTCTTTGGTGTTCCGAGTATCTCTTTTCCGATGCATTATTCCTCTTTTACTGCATCCCTCGCTCCCTCACATAGACGAATTAACACACAATTTGCGTCCATATGAAATACTCTGGATTCCCTGCATTGTCCTTCTAAATCAAGATACGTTTCTACGTAAACGATAGGATTTTCTTTGGGGTTCCGAGTATCTCTTTTCCGATGCATTATTCCTCCTTTACTGCATCCCTCGCTCTCTCACATTGACGAATTAACACACAATTAGCGTCCATATGAAATACTCTGGATTCCCTGCATTGTCCTTCTAAATCGAGATTCGTTTCTATGGAAACGATAGGATTTTCTTTTGGGTTCCGCGTATCTCTTTTCCGATGCATTATTCCTCCTTTACTGCATCCCTCGCTCCCTCACATTGCCGAATTAACACAAAAATTGCGTCCATATGAATTACTCTGGGTTCCCTGCATTATCTTTCTAAAACCAGATACGTTTCTACGGAAACGATAGGATTTTCTTTTGGGAGTCAAGTATCTCTTTTCCGATGCATTATTCCTCCTTTACTGCATCCCTCGCTTCCTCACATTGACGAATTAACACACAATTTGCGTCCATATGAAATACTCTGGATTCCCTGCATTGTCCTTCTAAATCGAGATACGTTTCTACGGAAACGATAGGATTTTCTTTGGGGTTCCGAGTATCTCTTTTCCGATGCATTATTCCTCCTTTACTGCATCCCTCGCTCCCTCACATTGACGAATTAACACACAATTAGCGTCCATATGAAATACTCTGGATTCCCTGCATTGTCCTTCTAAATCGAGATTCGTTTCTACGGAAACGATAGGATTTTCTTTGGGGTTCCGCGTATCTCTTTTCCGATGCATTATTCCTCCTTTACTGCATCCCTCGCTCCCTCACATTGACGAATTAACATACAATTTGCGTCCATATGAAATACTCAGGATTCCCTGCAATGTTCTTCTAAATCGAGATACGTTTCTACGGAAACAATAGGATTTTCTTTGGGGTTCCGAGTATCTCTTTTCCGATGCATTATTCCTCCTTTACTGCATCCCTCGCTCCCTCACATTGACGAATTAACACACAATTAGCGTCCATATGAAATACTCTGGATTCCCTGCATTGTCCTTCTAAATCGAGATTCGTTTCTATGGAAACGATAGGATTTTCTTTTGGGTTCCGCGTATCTCTTTTCCGATGCATTATTCCTCCTTTACTGCATCCCTCGCTCCCTCACATTGCCGAATTAACACAAAAATTGCGTCCATATGAATTACTCTGGGTTCCCTGCATTATCTTTCTAAAACCAGATACGTTTCTACGGAAACGATAGGATTTTCTTTTGGGAGTCAAGTATCTCTTTTCCGATGCATTATTCCTCCTTTACTGCATCCCTCGCTTCCTCACATTGACGAATTAACACACAATTTGCGTCCATATGAAATACTCTGGATTCCCTGCATTGTCCTTCTAAATCGAGATACGTTTCTACGGAAACGATAGGATTTTCTTTGGGGTTCCGAGTATCTCTTTTCCGATGCATTATTCCTCCTTTACTGCATCCCTCGCTCCCTCACATTGACGAATTAACACACAATTAGCGTCCATATGAAATACTCTGGATTCCCTGCATTGTCCTTCTAAATCGAGATTCGTTTCTACGGAAACGATAGGATTTTCTTTGGGGTTCCGCGTATCTCTTTTCCGATGCATTATTCCTCCTTTACTGCATCCCTCGCTCCCTCACATTGACGAATTAACATACAATTTGCGTCCATATGAAATACTCAGGATTCCCTGCAATGTTCTTCTAAATCGAGATACGTTTCTACGGAAACAATAGGATTTTCTTTGGGGTTCCGAGTATCTCTTTTCCGATGCATTATTCCTCCTTTACTGCATCCCTCGCTCCCTCACATTGACGAATTAACACACAATTTGCGTCCATATGAAATACTCTGGATTCCCTGCATTCTATTTCTAAATCGAGATACGTTTCTACGGAAACGATAGGATTTTCTTTGGGGTTCCGAGTATCTCTTTTCCGATGCATTATTCCTCCTTTACTGCATCCCTCGCTCCCTCACATTGACGAATTAACACACAATTTGCGTCCATATGAAATACTCTGGATTCCCTGCTTTGTCCTTCTAAATCGAGATACGTTTCTACGGAAACGATAGGATTTTCTTTGGGGTTCCAAATATCTCTTTTCCGATGCATTATTCCTCCTTTACTGCATCCCTCGCTCCCTCACATTGCCGAATTAACACACAATTTGCGTCCATATGAAATAATCTGGGTTCCCTGCATTATCTTTCTAAAACGAGATACGTTTCTACGGAAACGATAGGATTTTCTTTTGGGTGTCGAGTATCTCTTTTCCGATGCATTATTCCTCCTTTACTGCATCTATTCCTCCTTTACTGCATCCCTCGCTCCCTCACATTGACGAATTAACACACAATTTGCGTCCATATGATATACTCCGGATTTCCTGCATTGTCCTTCTATATCGAGATACGTTTCTACGGAAACGATAGGATTCTCTTTGAGGTTCCGAGTATCTCTTTTCCGATGCATTATTCATCCTTTACTGCATCCCTCACTCCCTCACATTGACGAATTAACACACAATTTGCGTCCATATGAAATACTCTGGATTCCCTGCATTGTCCTTCTAAATCGAGATACGTTTCTACGGAAACGATAGGATTTTCTTTGGGGTTCCGAGTATCTCTTTTCCGATGCATTATTCCTCCTTTACTGCATCCCTCGCTCCCTCGCATTGACGAATTAACACACAATTTGCGTCCATATGAAATACTCTGGATTCCCTGCATTGTCCTTCTAAATCGAGATACGTTTCTACGGAAACGACAGGATTTTCTTTGGGGTTCCGAGTATCTCTTTTCCGATGCATTGTTCCTCCTTTACTGCATCCCTCGCTAACTCACATTGACGAAATAACACACAATATGCGTCCATATGAAATACTCTGGATTCCCTGCATTGTCCTTCTAAATCGAGATACGTTTCTACGGAAACGATAGGATTTGCTTTGGGGTTCCGAGTATCTCTTTTCCGATGCATTATTCCTCCTTTACTGCATCCCTCGTTCCCTCACATTGACGAATTAACACACAATTTGCGTCCATATGAAATACTCTGGATTCCCTGCATTGTCCTTCTAAATCGGGATTCGTTTCTATGAAAACGATAGGATTTTCTTTTGGGTTTGAGTATCTCTTTTCCGATGCATTATTCCTCCTTTACTGCATCCCTCGCTCCCTCACATTGCCGAATTAACACAAAAATTGCGTCCATATGAAATACTCTGGGTTCCCTGCATTATCTTTCTAAAACCAGATACGTTTCTACGGAAACGATAGTCTTTTCTTCTGGGAGTCGAGTATCTCTTTTCCGATGCATTATTCCTCCTTTACTGCATCCCTCGCTTCCTCACATTGACGAATTAACACACAATTTGCGTCCATATGAAATACTCTGGATTCCCTGCATTGTCCTTCTAAATCGAGATACGTTTCTACGGAAACGATAGGATTTTCTTTGGGGTTCCGAGTATCTCTTTTCCGATGCATTATTCCTCCTTTACTGCATCCCTCGCTCCCTCACATTGACGAATTAACACACAATTTGCGTCCATATGAAATACTCTGGATTCCCTGCATTGTCCTTCTAAATCAAGATACGTTTCTACGGAAACGACAGGATTTTCTTTGGGGTTCCGAGTATCTCTTTTCCGATGCATTATTCCTCCTTTACTGCATCCCTCGCTAACTCACATTGACGAATTAACACACAATTTGCGTCCATATGAAATACTCTGGATTCCCTGCATTGTCCTTCTAAATCGGGATTCGTTTCTACGGAAACGATAGGATTTTCTTTTGGGTTCCGAGTATCTCTTTTCCGATGCATTATTCCTCCTTTACTGCATCCCTCGCTCCCTCACATTGACGAATTAACATACAATTTGCGTCTATATGAAATACTCAGGATTCCCTGCATTGTCCTTCTAAATCGAGATACGTTTCTACGGAAACGATAGCATTTTCTTTGGGGTTCCGAGTATCTCTTTTCCGATGCATTATTCCTCCTTTACTGCATCCCTCGCTCCCTCACATTGACGAATTAACACATAATTTGCGTCCATATGAAATACTCTGGATTCCCTGCATTGTGCTTCTAAATCGATATACTTTTCTACGGAAACGACAGGATTTTCTTTGGGGTTCCGAGTATCTCTTTTCCGATGCATTATTCCTCCTTTACAGCATCCCTCGCTCCCTCACATTGCCGAATTAACACACAATTTGCGTCCATATGAAATACTCTGAGTTCCCTGCATTATCTTTCTAAAACGAGATACGTTTCTACGGAAACGATAGGATTTTCTTTTGGGAGTCTAGTATCTCTTTTCCGATGCATTATTCCTCCTTTACTGCATCCCTCGGTTCCTCACATTGACGAATTAACACACAATTTGCGTCCATATGAAATACTCTGGATTCCCTGCATTGTCCTTCTAAATCGAGATACGTTTCTACGGAAACGATAGGATTTTCTTTGGTGTTCCGAGTATCTCTTTTCCGATGCATTATTCCTCTTTTACTGCATCCCTCGCTCCCTCACATAGACGAATTAACACACAATTTGCGTCCATATGAAATACTCTGGATTCCCTGCATTGTCCTTCTAAATCAAGATACGTTTCTACGTAAACGATAGGATTTTCTTTGGGGTTCCGAGTATCTCTTTTCCGATGCATTATTCCTCCTTTACTGCATCCCTCGCTCTCTCACATTGACGAATTAACACACAATTAGCGTCCATATGAAATACTCTACATTCCCTGCATTGTCCTTCTAAATCGAGATTCGTTTCTACGGAAACGATAGGATTTTCTTTGGAGTTCCGCGTATCTCTTTTCCGATGCATTATTCCTCCTTTACTGCATCCCTCGCTCCCTCACATTGACGAATTAACACACAATTTGCGTCCATATGAAATACTCTGGATTCCCTGCTTTGTCCTTCTAAATCGAGATACGTTTCTACGGAAACGATACGATTTTCTTTGGGGTTCCGAGTATCTCTTTTCCGATGCATTATTCCTCCTTTACTGCATCCCTCGCTCCCTCACATTGCCGAATTAACACACAATTTGCGTCCATATGAAATAATCTGGGTTCCCTGCATTATCTTTCTAAAACGAGATACGTTTCTACGGAAACGATAGGATTTTCTTTTGGGAGTCGAGTATCTCTTTTCCGATGCATTATTCCTCCTTTACGGCATCTATTCCTCCTTTACTGCATCCCTCGCTCCCTCACATTGACGAATTAACACACAATTTGCGTCCATATGATATACTCCGGATTCCCTGCATTGTCCTTCTATATCGAGATACGTTTCTACGGAAACGATAGGATTTTCTTTGAGGTTCCGAGTATCTCTTTTCCGATGCATTATTCATCCTTTACTGCATCCCTCACTCCCTCACATTGACGAATTAACACACAATTTGCGTCCATATGAAATACTCTGGATTCCCTGCATTGTCCTTCTAAATCGAGATACGTTTCTACGGAAACGATAGGATTTTCTTTTGGGTTCCGAGTATCTCTTTTCCGATGCATTATTCCTCCTTTACTGCATCCCTCGCTCCCTCACATTGCCGAATTAACACAAAAATTGCGTCCATATGAAATACTCTGGGTTCCCTGCATTATCTTTCTAAAACCAGATACGTTTCTACGGAAACGATAGGATTTTCTTTTGGGAGTAGAGTATCTCTTTTCCGATGCATTATTCCTCCTTTACTGCATCCCTCGCTTCCTCACATTGACGAATTAACACACAATTTGCGTCCATATGAAATACTCTGGATTCCCTGCATTGTCCTTCTAAATCGAGATACGTTTCTACGGAAACGATAGGATTTTCTTTGGGGTTCCGAGTATCTCTTTTCCGATGCATTATTCCTCCTTTTAATGCATCCCTCGCTCCCTCACATTGACGAATTAACACACAATTTGCGTCCATATGAAATACTCTGGATTCCCTGCATTGTCCTTCTAAATCAAGATACGTTTCTACGGAAACGATAGGATTTTCTTTGGGGTTCCGAGTATCTCTTTTCCGATGCATTATTCCTCCTTTACTGCATCCCTCGCTCCCTCACATTGACGAATTAACACACAATTTGCGTCCATATGAAATACTCTGGATTCCCTGCATTGTCCTTCTAAATCGAGATTCGTTTCTACGGAAACGATAGGATTTTCTTTGGGGTTCCGAGTATCTCTTTTCCGAAGCATTATTCCTCCTTTACTGTATCCCTCGCTCCCTCACATTGACGAATGAACACACAATTTGCGTCCATATGAAATACTCTGGATTCCCTGCATTGTCCTTCTAAATCAAGATACGTTTCTACGAAAACGATAGGATTTTCTTTGGGGTTCCGAGTATCTCTTTTTCCGATGCATTATTCCTCCTTTACTGCATTCCTCGCTCCCTCACATTGACGAATTAACACACAATTTGCGTCCATAATAAATACTCTGGATTCCCTGCATTGTCCTTCTAAATCGAGATACGTTTCTACGGAAACGATAGGATTTTCTTTGGGGTACCGCGTATCTCTTATCCGATGCATTATTCCTCCTTTACTGCGTCCCTCGATTCCTCACATTGACGAATTAACACACAATTTGCGTCCATATGAAATACTCTGGATTCCCTGCATTGTACTTCTAAATCGAGATACGTTTCTACGGAAACGATAGGATTTTCTTTGGGGTTCCGAGTATCTCTTTTCCGATGCATTATTCCTCCTTTACTGCATCCCTCGCTCCCTCACATTGACGAATTAACACACAATTTGCGTCCATATGAAATACTCTGGATTCCCTGCATTGTCCTTCTAAACCGAGATACGTTTCTACGGAAACGATAGGATTTTCTTTGGGGTTCCGAGTATCTCTTTTCCGATGCATTATTCCTCCTTTACTGCATCCCTCGCACCCTCACATTGACGAATTAACACACAATTTGCGTCCATATGAAATACTCTGGATTCCTTGCATTGTCCTTCTAAATCGAGATACGTTTCTACGGAAACGATAGGATTTTCTTTGGGGTTCCGAGTATCTCTTTTCCGATGCATTATTCCTTCTTTACTGCATCCCTCGCTCCCTCACACTGCCGAATTAACACACAATTTGCGTCCATATGAAATACTATGGGTTCCCTGCATTATCTTTCTAAAACGAGATACGTTTCTACGGAAACGATAGGATTTTCTTTTGGGAGTCGAGTATCTCTTTTCCGATGCATTATTCCTCCTTTACTGCATCTATTCCTCCTTTACTGCATCCCTCGCTCCCTCACATTGACGAATTAACACACAATTTGCGTCCATATGAAATACTCTGGATTCCCTGCATTGTCCCTCTAAATCGAGATACGTTTCTACGGAAACGACAGGATTTTCTTTGGGGTTCCGAGTATCTCTTTTCCGATGCATTATATCTCCTTTACTGCATCCCTCGCTAACTCACATTGACGAATTAACACACAATTTGCGTCCATATGAATTACTCTGGGTTCCCTGCATTGTCCTTCTAAATCGAGATACGTTTCTACGGAAACGATAGGATTTTCTTTGGGGTTCCGAGTATCTCTTTTCCGATCCATTATTCCTCCTTTACTGCATCCCTCGTTCCCTCACATTGACGAATTAACACACAATTTGCGTCCATATGAAATACTCTGGATTCCCTGCATTGTCCTTCTAAATCGGGATTCGTTTCTACGGAAACGATAGGATTTTCTTTGGGGTTCCGAGTATCTCTTTTCCGATGCATTATTCCTCCTTTACTGCATCCCTCGCTCCCTAACATTGCCGAATTAACACAAAAATTGCGTCCATATGAAATACTCTGGGTTCCCTGCATTATCTTTCTAAAACGAGATACGTTTCTACGGAAACGATAGGAGTCTCTTTTGGGAGTCGAGTATCTCTTTTCCGATGCATTATTCCTCCTTTACTGCATCCCTCGCTTCCTCACATTGACGAATTAACACACAACGTGCGTCCATATGAAATACTCTGGATTCCCAGCATTGTCCTTCTAAATCGAGATACGTTTCTACGGAAACGATAGGATTTTCTTTGGGGTTCCGAGTATCTCTTTTCCGATGCATTATTCCTCCTTTACTGCATCCCTCGCTCCCTCACATTGACGAATTAACACACAATTGGCGTCCATATGAAATACTCTGGATTCCCTGCATTGTCCTTCTAAATCGATATACGTTTCTACGGAAACGATAGGATTTTCTTTGGGGTTCCGAGTATCTCTTTTCCGATGCATTATTCCTCCTTTACTGCATCCCTCGCTAACTCACATTGACGAATTAACACACAATTTGCGTCCATATGAAATACTCTGGATTCCCTGCATTGTCCTTCTAAATCGAGATACGTTTCTACGGAAACAATAGGATTTTCTTTGGGGTTCCGAGTAGCTCTTTTCCGATCCATTATTCCTCCTTTACTGCATCCCTCGTTCCCTCACATTGACGAATTAACACACAATTTGCGTCCATATGAAATACTCTGGATTCCCTGGATTGTCCTTCTAAATCGGGATTCGTTTCTACGGAAACGATAGGATTTTCTTTTGGGTTCCGAGTATCTCTTTTCCGATGCATTATTCCTCCTTTACTGCATCCCTCGCTCCCTAACATTGCCGAATTAACACAAAAATTGCGTCCATATGAAATACTCTGGGTTCCCTGCATTATCTTTCTAAAACGAGATACGTTTCTACGGAAACGATAGGATTTTCTTTTGGGAGTCGAGTATCTCTTTTCCGATGCATTATTCCTCCTTTACTGCATCTATTCCTCCTTTACTGCATCCCTCGATCCCTCACATTGACGAATTAACACACAATTTGCGTCCATATGATATACTCCGGATTCCCTGCATTGTCCTTCTATATCGAGATACGTTTATACGGAAACGATAGGATTTTCTTTGAGGTTCCGAGTATCTCTTTTCCGATGCATTATTCATCCTTTACTGCATCCCTCACTCCCTCACATTGACGAATTAACACACAATTTGCGTCCATATGAAATACTCTGGATTCCCTGCATTGTCCTTCTAAATCGAGATACGTTTCTACGGAAACGATAGGATTTTCTTTGGGGTTCCGAGTATCTCTTTTCCGATGCATTATTCCTCCTTTACTGCATCCCTCGCTCCCTCACATTGACGAATTAACACACAATTTGCGTCCATATGAAATACTCTGGATTCCCTGCATTGTCCTTCTAAATCGAGATACGTTTCTACGGAAACGACAGGATTTTCTTTGGGGTTCCGAGTATCTCTTTTCCGATGCATTATTCCTCCTTTACTGCATCCCTCGCTAACTCACATTGACGAATTAACACACAATTTGCGTCCATATGAAATACTCTGGAATCCCTGCATTGTCCTTCTAAATCGAGATACGTTTCTACGGAAACGATAGGATTTGCTTTGGGGTTCCGAGTATCTCTTTTCCGATCCATTATTCCTCCTTTACTGCATCCCTCGCTCCCTCATATTGACGAATTAACACACAATTTGCGTCCATATGAAATACTCTGGATTCCCTGCATCGTACTTCTAAATCAAGATACGTTTCTACGGAAACGTTAGGATTTTCTTTGGGGTTCCGAGTATCTCTTTTCCGATGCATTATTCCTCCTTTACTGCATCCCTCGCTCCCTCACATTGACGAATTAACACACAATTTGCGTCCATATGAAATACTCTGGATTCCCTGCATTGTCCTTCTAAATCAAGATACGTTTCTACGGAAACGATAGGATTTTCTTTGGGGTTCCGAGTATCTCTTTTCCGATGCATTATTCCTCCTTTACTGCATCCCTCGCTCCCTCACATTGCCGAATTAACACACAATTTGCGTCCATATGAAATACTCTGGGTTCCCTGCATTATCTTTCTAAAACGAGATACGTTTCTACGGAAACGATAGGATTTTCTTTTGGGAGTCGAGTATCTCTTTTCCGATGCATTATTCCTCCTTTACTGCATCTATTCCTCCTTTACTGCATCCCTCGCTCCCTCACATTGACGAATTAACACACAATTTGCGTCCATATGATATACTCCGGATTCCCTGCATTGTCCTTCTATATCGAGATACGTTTCTACGGAAACGATAGCATTTTCTTTAAGGTTCCGAGTATCTCTTTTCCGATGCATTATTCATCCTTTACTGCATCCCTCACTCCCTCACATTGACGAATTAACACACAATTTGCGTCCATATGAAATACTCTGGAATCGTTGCATTGTCCTTCTAAATCGAGATACGTTTCTACGGAAACGATAGGATTTTCTTTGGGGTCCCGAGTATCTCTTTTCCGATGCATTATTCCTCCTTTACTGCATCCCTCGCTCTCTCACATTGACGAATTAACACACAATTAGCGTCCATATGAAATACTCTGAATTCCCTGCATTGTCCTTCAAAATCGAGATACGTTTCTACGGAAACGACAGGATTTTCTTTGGGATTCCGAGTATCTCTTTTCCGATGCATTATTCCTCCTTTACTGCATCCCTCGCTAACTCACATTGACGAATTAACACACAATTTGCGTCCATATGAAATACTCTGGATTCCCTGCATTGTCCTTCTAAATCGAGATACGTTTGTACGGAAACGATAGGATTTGCTTTGGGGTTCCGAGTATCTCTTATCCGATGCATTATTCCTCCTTTACTGCATCCCTCGCTCCCTCACATTGCCAAATTAACACAAAAATTGCGTCCATATGAAATACTCTGGGTTCCCTGCATTATCTTTCTAAAACGAGATACGTTTCTACGGAAACGATAGGATTTTCTTTTGGGAGTCGAGTATCTCTTTTCCGATGCATTATTCCTCCTTTACTGCATCCCTCGCTTCCTCACATTGACGAATTAACACACAATTTGCGTCCATATGAAATACTATGGATTCCCTGCATTGTCCTTCTAAATCGAGATACGTTTCTACGGAAACGATAGGATTTTCTTTGGGGTTCCGAGTATCTCTTTTCCGATGCATTATTCCTCCTTTACTGCATCCCTCGCTCCCTCACATTGACGAATTAACACACAATTTGCGTCCATATGAAATACTCTGGATTCCCTGCATTGTCCTTCTAAATCAAGATACGTTTCTACGGAAACGAAAGGATTTTCTTTGGGGTTCCGAGTATCTCTTTTCCGATGCATTATTCCTCCTTTACTGCATCCCCCGCTCCCTCACATTGACGAATTAACACACAATTTGCGTCCATATGAAATACTCTGGATTCCCTGCATTGTCCCTCTAAATCGAGACACGTTTCTGCGGAAACGATAGGATTTTCTTTGGGGTTCCGCGAATCTCTTTTCCGATGCATTATTCCTCCTTTACTGCATACCTCGATTCCTCACATTGACGAATTAACACACAATTTGCGTCCATATGAAATACTCTGGATTCCCTGCATTGTCCTTCTAAATCGAGATACGTTTCTACGGAAACGATAGGATTTTCTTTGGGGTTCCGAGTATCTCTTTTCCGATGCATTATTCCTCCTTTACTGCATCTCTCGCTCCCTCACATTGCCGAATTAACACACAATTTGCGTCCATATGAAATACTCTGGGTTCCCTGCATTATCTTTCTAAAACGAGATACGTTTCTACGGAAACGATAGGATTTTCTTTTGGGAGTCGAGTATCTCTTTTCCGATGCATTATTCCTCCTTTACTGCATCTATTCCTCCTTTACTGCATCCCTCGCTCCCTCACATTGACGAATTAACACACAATTTGCGTCCATATGATATACTCCGGATTCCCTGCATTGTCCTTCTATATCGAGATACGTTTCTACGGAAACGATAGGATTTTCTTTGAGGTTCCGAGTATCTCTTTTCCGATGCTCTATTCATCCTTTACTGCATCCCTCACTCCCTCACATTGACGAATTAACACACAATTTGCGTCCATATGAAATACTCTGGATTCGTTGCATTGTCCTTCTAAAACGAGATACGTTTCTACGGAAACGACAGGATTTTCTTTTGGGAGTCGAGAATCTCTTTTCCGATGCATTATTCCTCCTTTACTGCATCCCTCGCTCCCTCACATTGACGAATTAACACACAATTTGCGTCCATATGAAATACACTGGATTCACTGCATTGTGCTTCTAAATCGAGATACGTTTCTATGGAAAGGATAGGATTTTCTTTGGGGTTCCGAGTATCTCTTTTCCGATGCATTATAACTCCTTTACTGCATCCCTCGCTCCCTCACATTGCCGAATTAACACACAATTTGCGTCCATATGAAATACTCTGGGTTCCCTGCATTATCTTTCTAAAACGTGATACGTTTCTACGGAAACGATAGGATTTTCTTTTGGGAGTCGAGTATCTCTTTTCCGATGCATTATTCCTCCTTTACTGCATCTATTCCTCCTTTACTGCATCCCTCTCTCCCTCACATTGACGAATTAACACACAATTTGCGTCCATATGATATACTCCGGATTCCCTGCATTGTCCTTCTATATCGAGATACGTTTCTACGGAAACGATAGGATTTTCTTTGAGGTTCCGAGTATCTCTTTTCCGATGCATTATTCATCCTTTACTGCATCCCTCACTCCCTCACATTGACGAATTAACACACAATTTGCGTCCATATGAAATACTCTGGATTCGTTGCATTGTCCTTTTAAATCGAGATACGTTTCTACGGAAACGATAGGATTTTCTTTGGGGTTCCGAGTATCTCTTTTCCGATGCATTATTCCTCCTTTACTGCATCCCTCGCTCACTCACATTGACGAATTAACACACAATTAGCGTCCATATGAAATACTCTGGATTCCCTGCATTGTCCTTCTAAATCGAGATACGTTTCTACGGAAACGACAGGATTTTCTTTGGGGTTCCGAGTATCTCTTTTCCGATGCATTATTCCTCCTTTACTGCATCCCTCGCTATCTCACATTGACGAATTAACACACAATTTGCGTCCATATGAAATACTCTGGATTCCCTGCATTGTCCTTCTAAATCGAGATACGTTTCTACGGAAACGATAGGATTTGCTTTGGGGTTCCGAATATCTCTTATCCGATGCATTATTTCTCCTTTACTGCATCCCTCGCTCCCTCACATTGCCGAATTAACACAAAAATTGCGTCCATATGAAATACTCTGGGTTCCCTGCATTATCTTTCTAAAACGAGATACGTTTCTACAGAAACGATAGGATTTTCTTTTGGGAGTCGAGTATCTCTTTTCCGATGCATTATTCCTCCTTTACTGCATCCCTCGCTTCCTCACATTGACGAATTAACACACAATTTGCGTCCATATGAAATACTCTGGATTCCCTGCATTGTCCTTCTAAATCGAGATACGTTTCTACGGAAACGATAGGATTTTCTTTGGGGTTCCGAGTATCTCTTTTCCGATGCATTATTCCTCCTTTACTGCATCCCTCGCTCCCTCACATTGACGAATTAACACACAATTTGCGTCCATATGAAATACTCTGGATTCCCTGCATTGTACTTCTAAATCGAGATACGTTTCTACGGAAACGATAGGATTTTCTTTGGGGTTCCGAGTATCTCTTTTCCGATGCATTATTCCTCCTTTACTGCATCCCTCGCTCCCTCACATTGACGAATTAACACACAATTTGCGTCCATATGAAATACTCTGGATTCCCTGCATTGTCCTTCTTAATCAAGATACGTTTCTACGGAAACGATAGGATTTTCTTTGGGGTTCCGAGTATCTCTTTTCCGATGCATTATTCCTCCTTTACTGCATCCCTCGCTCCCTCACATTGACGAATTAACACACAATTTGCGTCCATATGAAATACTCTGGATTCCCTGCATTGTCCCTCTAAATCGAGACATGTTTCTACGGAAACGATAGGATTTTCTTTGGGGTTCCGCGAATCTCTTTTCCGATGCATTATTCCTCCTTTACTGCATCCCTCGATTCCTCACATTGACGAATTAACACACAATTTGCGTCCATATGAAATACTCTGGATTCCCTGCATTGTCCTTCTAAATCGAGATACGTTTCTACGGAAACGATAGGATTTTCTTTGGGGTTCCGAGTATCTCTTTTCCAATGCATTATTCCTCCTTTACTGCATCCCTCGCTCCCTCACATTGACGAATTAACACACAATTTGCGTCCATATGAAATACTCTGGATTCCTTGCATTGTCCTTCTAAATCGAGATACGTTTCTACGGAAACGATAGGATTTTCTTTGGGGTTCCGAGTATCTCTTTTCCGATGCATTATTCCTCCTTTACTGCATCCCACGCTCCCTCACATTGCCGAATTAACACACAATTTGCGTCCATACGAAATACTCTGGGTTCCCTGCATTATCTTTCTAAAACGAGATACGTTTCTACGGAAACGATAGGATTTTCTTTTGGGAGTCGAGTATCTCTTTTCCGATGCATTATTCCTCCTTTACTGCATCTATTCCTCCTTTACTGCATCCCTCGCTCCCTCACATTGACGAATTAACACACAATTTGCGTCCATATGATATACTCCGGATTCCCTGCATTGTCCTTCTATATCGAGAAACGTTTCTACGGAAACGATAGGATTTTCTTTGAGGTTCCGAGTATCTCTTTTTTGATGCATTATTCATCCTTTACTGCATCCCTCACTCCCTCACATTGACGAATTAACACACAATTTGCGTCCATATGAAATACTCTGGATTCGTTGCATTGTCCTTCTAAATCGAGATACGTTTCTACGGAAACGATAGGATTTTCTTTGGGGTTCCGAGTATCTCTTTTCCGATGCATTATTCCTCCTTTACTGCATCCCTCGCTCCCTCACATTGACGAATTAACACACAATTAGCGTCCATATGAAATACTCTGGATTCCCTGCATTGTCCTTCTAAATCGAGATACGTTTCTACGGAAACGACAGGATTTTCTTTGGGGTTCCGAGTATCTCTTTTCCGATGCATTATTCCTCCTTTACTGCATCCCTCGGTAACTCACATTGACTAATTAACACACAATTTGCGTCCATATGAAATACTCTGGATTCCCTGCATTGTACTTCTAAATCGAGATACGTTTCTACGGAAACGATAGGATTTTCTTTGGGGTTCCGAGTATCTCTTTTCCGATGCATTATTCCTCCTTTACTGCATCCCTCGCTCCCTCACATTGACGAATTAACGCACAATTTGCGTCCATATGAAATACTCTGGATTCCCTGCATTGTCCTTCTAAATCAAGATACGTTTCTACGGAAACGATAGGATTTTCTTTGGGGTTCCGAGTATCTCTTTTCCGATGCATTATTCCTCCTTTACTGCATCCCTCGCTAACTCACATTGACGAATTAACACACAATTTGCGTCCATATGAAATACTCTGGATTCCCTGCATTGTCCTTCTAAATCGAGATACGTTTGTACGGAAACGATAGGATTTGCTTTGGGGTTCCGAGTAGCTCTTATCCGATGCATTATTCCTCCTTTACTGCATCCCTCGCTCCCTCACATTGCCAAATTAACACAAAAATTGCGTCCATATGAAATACTCTGGGTTCCCTGCATTATCTTTCTAAAACGAGATACGTTTCTACGGAAACGATAGGATTTTCTTTTGGGAGTCGAGTATCTCTTTTCCGATGCATTATTCCTCCTTTACTGCATCCCTCGCTTCCTCACATTGACGAATTAACACACAATTTGCGTCCATATGAAATACTATGGATTCCCTGCATTGTCCTTCTAAATCGAGATACGTTTCTACGGAAACGATAGGATTTTCTTTGGGGTTCCGAGTATCTCTTTTCCGATGCATTATTCCTCCTTTACTGCATCCCTCGCTCCCTCACATTGACGAATTAACACACAATTTGCGTCCATATGAAATACTCTGGATTCCCTGCATTGTCCTTCTAAATCAAGATACGTTTCTACGGAAACGATAGGATTTTCTTTGGGGTTCCGAGTATCTCTTTTCCGATGCATTATTCCTCCTTTACTGCATCCCCCGCTCCCTCACATTGACGAATTAACACACAATTTGCGTCCATATGAAATACTCTGGATTCCCTGCATTGTCCCTCTAAATCGAGACACGTTTCTACGGAAACGATAGGATTTTCTTTGGGGTTCCGCGAATCTCTTTTCCGATGCATTATTCCTCCTTTACTGCATACCTCGATTCCTCACATTGACGAATTAACACACAATTTGCGTCCATATGAAATACTCTGGATTCCCTGCATTGTCCTTCTAAATCGAGATACGTTTCTACGGAAACGATAGGATTTTCTTTGGGGTTCCGAGTATCTCTTTTCCGATGCATTATTCCTCCTTTACTGCATCCCTCGCTCCCTCACATTGACGAATTAACACACAATTTGCGTCCATATGAAATACACTGGATTCACTGCATTGTGCTTCTAAATCGAGATACGTTTCTATGGAAAGGATAGGATTTTCTTTGGGGTTCCGTGTATCTCTTTTCCGATGCATTATTCCTCCTTTACTGCATCCCTCGCTCCCTCACATTGCCGAATTAACACACAATTTGCGTCCATATGAAATACTCTGGGTTCCCTGCATTATCTTTCTAAAACGTGATACGTTTCTACGGAAACGATAGGATTTTCTTTTGGGAGTCGAGTATCTCTTTTCCGATGCATTATTCCTCCTTTACTGCATCTATTCCTCCTTTACTGCATCCCTCGCTCCCTCACATTGACGAATTAACACACAATTTGCGTCCATATGATATACTACGGATTCCCTGCATTGTCCTTCTATATCGAGATACGTTTCTACGGAAACGATAGGATTTTCTTTGAGGTTCCGAGTATCTCTTTTCCGATGCATTATTCATCCTTTACTGCATCCCTCACTCCCTCACATTGACGAATTAACACACAATTTGCGTCCATATGAAATACTCTGGATTCGTTGCATTGTCCTTTTAAATCGAGATACGTTTCTACGGAAACGATAGGATTTTCTTTGGGGTTCCGAGTATCTCTTTTCCGATGCATTATTCCTCCTTTACTGCATCCCTCGCTCACTCACATTGACGAATTAACACACAATTAGCGTCCATATGAAATACTCTGGATTCCCTGCATTGTCCTTCTAAATCGAGATACGTTTCTACGGAAACGACAGGATTTTCTTTGGGGTTCCGAGTATCTCTTTTCCGATGCATTATTCCTCCTTTACTGCATCCCTCGCTAACTCACATTGACGAATTAACACACAATTTGCGTCCATATGAAATACTCTGGATTCCCTGCATTGTCCTTCTAAATCGAGATACGTTTCTACGGAAACGATAGGGTTTGCTTTGGGGTTCCGAATATCTCTTATCCGATGCATTATTCCTCCTTTACTGCATCCCTCGCTCCCTCACATTGCCGAATTAACACAAAAATTGCGTCCATATGAAATACTCTGGGTTCCCTGCATTATCTTTCTAAAACGAGATACGTTTCTACGGAAACGATAGGATTTTCTTTTGTTAGTCGAGTATCTCTTTTCCGATGCATTATTCCTCCTTTACTGCATCCCTCGCTTCCTCACATTGACGAATTAACACACAATTTGCGTCCATATGAAATACTCTGGATTCCCTGCATTGTCCTTCTAAATCGAGATACGTTTCTACGGAAACGATAGGATTTTCTTTGGGGTTCCGAGTATCTCTTTTCCGATGCATTATTCCTCCTTTACTGCATCCCTCGCTCCCTCACATTGACGAATTAACACACAATTTGCGTCCATATGAAATACTCTGGATTCCCTGCATTGTACTTCTAAATCGAGATACGTTTCTACGGAAACGATAGGATTTTCTTTGGGGTTCCGAGTATCTCTTTTCCGATGCATTATTCCTCCTTTACTGCATCCCTCGCTCCCTCACATTGACGAATTAACACACAATTTGCGTCCATATGAAATACTCTGGATTCCCTGCATTGTCCTTCTAAATCAAGATACGTTTCTACGGAAACGATAGGATTTTCTTTGGGGTTCCGAGTATCTCTTTTCCGATGCATTATTCCTCCTTTACTGCATCCCTCGCTCCCTCACATTGACGAATTAACACACAATTTGCGTCCATATGAAATACTCTGGATTCCCTGCATTGTCCCTCTAAATCGAGACATGTTTCTACGGAAACGAAAGGATTTTCTTTGGGGTTCCGCGAATCTCTTTTCCGATGCATTATTCCTCCTTTACTGCATCCCTCGATTCCTCACATTGACGAATTAACACACAATTTGCGTCCATATGAAATACTCTGGATTCCCTGCATTGTCCTTCTAAATCGAGATACGTTTCTACGGAAACGATAGGATTTTCTTTGGGGTTCCGAGTATCTCTTTTCCAATGCATTATTCCTCCTTTACTGCATCCCTCGCTCCCTCACATTGACGAATTAACACACAATTTGCGTCCATATGAAATACTCTGGATTCCTTGCATTGTCCTTCTAAATCGAGATACGTTTCTACGGAAACGATAGGATTTTCTTTGGGGTTCCGAGTATCTCTTTTCCGATGCATTATTCCTCCTTTACTGCATCCCACGCTCCCTCACATTGCCGAATTAACACACAATTTGCGTCCATACGAAATACTCTGGGTTCCCTGCATTATCTTTCTAAAACGAGATACGTTTCTACGGAAACGATAGGATTTTCTTTTGGGAGTCGAGTATCTCTTTTCCGATGCATTATTCCTCCTTTACTGCATCTATTCCTCCTTTACTGCATCCCTCGCTCCCTCACATTGACGAATTAACACACAATTTGCGTCCATATGATATACTCCGGATTCCCTGCATTGTCCTTCTATATCGAGAAACGTTTCTACGGAAACGATAGGATTTTCTTTGAGGTTCCGAGTATCTCTTTTTTGATGCATTATTCATCCTTTACTGCATCCCTCACTCCCTCACATTGACGAATTAACACACAATTTGCGTCCATATGAAATACTCTGGATTCGTTGCATTGTCCTTCTAAATCGAGATACGTTTCTACGGAAACGATAGGATTTTCTTTGGGGTTCCGAGTATCTCTTTTCCGATGCATTATTCCTCCTTTACTGCATCCCTCGCTCCCTCACATTGACGAATTAACACACAATTAGCGTCCATATGAAATACTCTGGATTCCCTGCATTGTCCTTCTAAATCGAGATACGTTTCTACGGAAACGACAGGATTTTCTTTGGGGTTCCGAGTATCTCTTTTCCGATGCATTATTCCTCCTTTACTGCATCCCTCGGTAACTCACATTGACTAATTAACACACAATTTGCGTCCATATGAAATACTCTGGATTCCCTGCATTGTCCTTCTAAATCGAGATACGTTTCTACGGAAAGGATAGGATTTGCTTTGGGGTTCCGACTATCTCTTTTCCGATGCATTATTCCTCCTTTACTGCATCCCTCGTTCCCTCACATTGACGAATTACCACACAATTTGCGGCCATATGAAATACTCTGGATTCCCTGCATTGTCCTTCTAAATCGGGATTCGTTTCTACGGAAACGATAGGATTTTCTTTTGGGTAACGAGTATCTCTTTTCCGATGCATTATTCCTCCTTTACTGCATCCCTCGCTCCCTCACATTGCCTAATTAACACAAAAATTGCGTCCATATGAAATACTCTGGGTTCCCTGCATTATCTTTCTAAAACCAGATACATTTCTACGGAAACGATAGGATTTTCTTTTGGGAGTCGAGTATCTTCTTTTCCGATGCATTATTCCTCCTTTACTGCATCCCTCGCTTCCTCACATTGACGAATTAACACACAATTTGCGTCCACATGAAATACTCTGGATTCCCTGCATTGTCCTTCTAAATCGAGATACGTTTCTACGGAAACGATAGGATTTTCTTTGGGGTTCCGAGTATCTCTTTTCTGATGCATTATTCCTCCTTTACTGCATCCCTCGCTCCCTCACATTGACGAATTAACACACAATTTCCGTCCATATGATATACTCTGGATTCCCTGCATTGTCCTTCTAAATCGAGATACGTTTCTACGGAAACGATAGGATTTTCTTTGGGGTTCCGAGTATCTCTTTTCCAAAGCATTATTCTTCCTTTACTGCATTTCTCGCTCCCTCAAATTGACGAATTAACACACAATTTGCGTCCATATGAAATACTCTGGATTCCCTGCATTGTCCTTCTAAATCGAGATACGTTTCTACGGAAACGATAGGATTTTCTTTGGGGTTCCCAGTATCTCTTTTCCGATGCATTATTCCTCCTTTACTGCATCCCTCGCTAACTCACATTGACGAGTTAACACACATTTTGCGTCCATATGAAATACTCTGGAATCCCTGCATTGTCCTTCTAAATCGAGATACGTTTCTACGGAAACGATAGGATTTTCTTTGGGGTTCCGAGTATCTCTTTTCCGATGCATTATTCCTCCTTTACTGCATCCCTCGCTAACTCACATTGACGAGTTAACACACATTTTGCGTCCATATGAAATACTCTGGAATCCCTGCATTGTCCTTCTAAATCGAGATACGTTTCTACGGAAACGATAGGATTTTCTTTGGGGTTCCGAGTATCTCTTTTCCGATGCATTATCCCTCCTTTACTGCATCCCTCGCTCCCTCACATTGACGAATTAACACACAATTTGCGTCCATATGAAATACTCTCCATTCCCTGCATTGTCCTTCTAAATCGAGATACGTTTCTACGGAAACGATAGGATTTGCTTTGGGGTTCCGAGTATCTCTTATCCGATGCATTATTCCTCCTTTACTGCATCCCTCGCTCCATCACATTGCCGAATTAACACAAAAATTGCGTCCATATGAAATACTCTGGGTTCCCTGCATTATCTTTCTAAAACGAGATACGTTTCTACGGAAACGATAGGATTTTCTTTTGGGAGTCGAGTATCTCTTTTCCGAAGCATTATTCCTCCTTTACTGCATCCCTCGCTTCCTCACATTGACGAATTAACACACAATTTCCGTCCATATGAAATACTCTGGATTCCCTGCATTGTCGTTCTAAATCGAGATTCGTTTCTACGAAACGATAGGATTTTCTTTGGGGTTCCGAGTATCTCTTTTCCGATGCATTATTCCTCCTTTACTGCATCCCTCGCTCCCTCACATTGACGAATTAACTCACAATTTGCGTCCATATGAAATACTCTGGATTCCCTGCATTGTACTTCTAAATCGAGATACGTTTCTACGGAAACGATAGGATTTTCTTTGGGGTTCCGAGTATCTCTTTTCCGATGCATTATTCCTCCTTTACTGCATCCCTCGCTCCCTCACATTGACGAATTAACACACAATTTGCGTCCATATGAAATACTCTGGGTTCCCTGCATTATCTTTCTAAAACGAGATACGTTTCTATGGAAACGATAGGATTTTCTTTTGGGAGTCGAGTATCTCTTTTCCGATGCATTATTCCTCCTTTACTGCATCTATTCCTCCTTTACTGCATCCCTCGCTCCCTCACATTGACGAATTAACACCTAATTTGCGTCCATATGATATACTCCGGATTCCCTGCATTGTCCTTCTATATCGAGATACGTTTCTACGGAAACGATAGGATTTTCTTTGAGGTTCCGAGTATCTCTTTTCCGATGCATTATTCATCCTTTACTGCATCCCTCACTCCCTCACATTGACGAATTAACACACAATTTGCGTCCATATGAAATACTCTGGATTCGTTGCATTGTCCTTCTAAATCGAGATACGTTTCTATGGAAACGATAGGATTTGCTTTGGGGTTCCGACTACCTCTTTTCCGATGCATTATTCCTCCTTTACTGCATCCCTCGTTCCCTCACATTGACGAATTAACACACAATTTGCGTCCATATGAAATACTCTGGATTCCCTGCATTGTCCTTCTAAATCGGGATTCGTTTCTACGGAAACGATAGGATTTTCTTTTGGGTTCCGAGAATCTCTTTTCCGATGCATTATTCCTCCTTTACTGCATCCCTCGCTCCCTCACATTGCCGAATTAACACAAAAATTGCGTCCATATGAAATACTCTGGGTTCCCTGCATTATCTTTCTAAAACCAGATACATTTCTACGGAAACGATAGGATTTTCTTTTGGGAGTCGAGTATCTCTTTTCCGATGCATTATTCCTCCTTTACTGCATCCCTCGCTTCCTCACATTGACGAATTAACACACAATTTGCGTCCATATGAAATACTCTGGATTCCCTGCATTGTCCTTCTAAATCGAGTTACGTTTCTACGGAAACGATAGGATTTTCTTTGGGGTTCCGAGTATCTCTTTTCCGATGCATTATTCCTCCTTTACTGCATCCCTCGCTCTCTCACATTGACGAATTAACACACAATTTGCGTCCATATGAAATACTCTGGATTCCCTGCATTGTACTTCTAAATCGAGATACGTTTCTACGGAAACGATAGGATTTTCTTTGGGGTTCCGAGTATCTCTTTTCCGATGCATTATTCCTCCTTTACTGCATCCCTCGCTCCCTCACATTGACGAATTAACACACAATTTGCGTCCATATGAAATACTCTGGATTCCCTGCATTGTCCTTCTAAATCAAGATACGTTTCTACGGAAACGATAGGATTTTCTTTGGGGTTCCGAGTATCTCTTTTCCGATGCATTATTCCTCCTTTTCTGCATCCCTCGCCCCCTCACATTGACGAATTAACACACAATTTGCGTCCATATGAAATACTCTGGATTCCCTGCATTGTCCTTCTAAATCAAGATACGTTTCTACGGAAACGATAGGATTTTCTTTGGGGTTCCGAGTATCTCTTTTCCGATGCATTATTCCTCCTTTACTGCATCCCTCGCTCCCTCACATTGACGAATTAACACACAATTTGCGTCCATATGAAATACTCTGGATTCCCTGCATTGTACTTCTAAATCGAGATACGTTTCTACGGAAACGATAGGATTTTCTTTGGGGTTCCGAGTATCTCTTTTCCGATGCATTATTCCTCCTTTACTGCATCCCTCGCTCCCTCACATTGACGAATTAACACACAATTTGCGTCCATATGAAATACTCTGGATTCCCTGCATTGTCCTTCTAAATCAAGATACGTTTCTACGGAAACGATAGGATTTTCTTTGGGGTTCCGAGTATCTCTTTTCCGATGCATTATTCCTCCTTTACTGCATCCCTCGCTCCCTCACATTGACGAATTAACACACAATTTGCGTCCATATGAAATACTCTGGATTCCCTGCATTGTCCCTCTAAATCGAGACATGTTTCTACGGAAACGATAGGATTTTCTTTGGGGTTCCGCGAATCTCTTTTCCGATGCATTATTCCTCCTTTACTGCATCCCTCGATTCCTCACATTGCCTAATTAACACAAAAATTGCGTCCATATGAAATACTCTGGGTTCCCTGCATTGTCCTTCTAAATCGAGATACGTTTCTACGGAAACGATAGGATTTTCTTTGGGGTTCCGAGTATCTCTTTTCCAATGCATTATTCCTCCTTTACTGCATCCCTCGCTCCCTCACATTGACGAATTAACACACAATTTGCGTCCATACGAAATACTCTGGATTCCTTGCATTGTCCTTCTAAATCGAGATACGTTTCTACGGAAACGATAGGATTTTCTTTGGGGTTCAGAGTATCTCTTTTCCGATGCATTATTCCTCCTTTACTGCATCCCTCGCTCCCTCACATTGCCGAATTAACACACAATTTGCGTCCATATGAAATACTCTGGGTTCCCTGCATTATCTTTCTAAAACGAGATACGTTTCTACGGAAACGATAGGATTTTCTTTTGGGAGTCGAGTATCTCTTTTCCGATGCATTACTCCTCCTTTACTGCATCCCTCGATTCCTCACATTGACGAATTAACACACAATTTGCGTCCATATGAAATACTCTGGATTCCCTGCATTGTCCTTCTAAATCGAGATACGTTTCTACGGAAACGATAGGATTTTCTTTGGGGTTCCGAGTATCTCTTTTCCAATGCATTATTCCTCCTTTACTGCATCCCTCGCTCCCTCACATTGACGAATTAACACACAATTTGCGTCCATATGATATACTCCGGATTCCCTGCATTGTCCTTCTATATCGAGATACGTTTCTACGGAAACGATAGGATTTTCTTTGAGGTTCCGAGTATCTCTTTTTTGATGCATTATTCATCCTTTACTCCATCCCTCACTCCCTCACATTGACGAATTAACACACAATTTGCGTCCATATGAAATACTCTGGATTCGTTGCATTGTCCTTCTAAATCGAGATACGTTTCTACGGAAACGATAGGATTTTCTTTGGGGTTCCGAGTATCTCTTTTCCGATGCATTATTCCTCCTTTACTGCATCCCTCGCTCCCTCACATTGACGAATTAACACACAATTAGCGTCCATATGAAATACTCTGGATTCCCTGCATTGTCCTTCTAAATCGAGATACGTTTCTACGGAAACGACAGGATTTTCTTTGGGGTTCCGAGTATCTCTTTTCCGATGCATTATTCCTCCTTTACTGCATCCCTCGCTAACTCACATTGACGAATTAACACACAATTTGCGTCCATATGAAATACTCTGGATTCCCTGCATTGTCCTTCTAAATCGGGATTCGTGTCTACGGAAACGATAGGATTTTCTTTTGGGTTCCGAGTATCTCTTTTCCGATGCATTATTCCTCCTTTACTGCATCCCTCGCTCCCTCACATTGCCTAATTAACACAAAAATTGCGTCCATATGAAATACTCTGGGTTCCCTGCATTATCTTTCTAAAACCAGATACATATCTACGGAAACGATAGGATTTTCTTTTGGGAGTCGAGTATCTCTTTTCCGATGCATTATTCCTCCTTTACTGCATCCCTCGCTTCCTCACATTGACGAATTAACACACAATATGCGTCCATATGAAATACTCTGGATTCCCTGCATTGTCCTTCTAAATCGAGATACGTTTCTACGGAAACGATAGGATTTTCTTTGGGGTTCCGAGTATCTCTTTTCTGATGCATTATTCCTCCTTTACTGCATCCCTCGCTCCCTCACATTGACGAATTAACACACAATTTGCGTCCATATGATATACTCTGGATTCCCTGCATTGTCCTTCTAAATCGAGATACGTTTCTACGGAAACGATAGGATTTTCTTTGGGGTTCCGAGTATCTCTTATCCAAAGCATTATTCTTCCTTTACTGCATTTCTCGCTCCCTCAATTTGACGAATTAACACACAATTTGCGTCCATATGAAATACTCTGGAATCCCTGCATTGTCATTCTAAATCGAGATACGTTTCTACGGAAACGATAGGATTATCTTTGGGGTTCCGATTATCTCTTTTCCGATGCATTATCCCTCCTTTACTGCATCCCTCGCTCCCTCACATTGACGAATTAACACACAATTTGCGTCCATATGAAATACTCTCCATTCCCTGCATTGTCCTTCTAAATCGAGATACGTTTCTACGGAAACGATAGGATTTGCTTTGGGGTTCCGAGTATCTCTTATCCGATGCATTATTCCTCCTTTACTGCATCCCTCGCTCCCTCACATTGCCGAATTAACACAAAAATTGCGTCCATATGAAATACTCTGGGTTCCCTGCATTATCTTTCTAAAACGAGATACGTTTCTACGGAAACGATAGGATTTTCTTTTGGGAGTCGAGTATCTCTTTTCCGATGCATTATTCCTCCTTTACTGCATCCCTCGCTTCCTCACATTGACGAATTAACACACAATTTGCGTCCATATGAAATACTCTGGATTCCCTGCATTGTCCTTCTATATCGAGATACGTTTCTACGGAAACGATAGGATTTTCTTTGGGGTTCCGAGTATCTCTTTTCCGATGCATTATTCCTCCTTTACTGCATCCCTCGCTCCCTCACATTGACGAATTAACTCACAATTTGCGTCCATATGAAATACTCTGGATTCCCTGCATTGTACTTCTAAATGGAGATACGTTTCTACGGAAACGATAGGATTTTCTTTGGGGTTCCGAGTATCTCTTTTCCGATGCATTATTCCACCTTTACTGCATCCCTCGCTCCCTCACATTGACGAATTAACACACAATTTGCGTCCATATGAAATACTCTGGATTCCCTGCATTGTCCCTCTAAATCGAGACACGTTTCTACGGAAACGATAGGATTTTCTTTGGGGTTCCGCGAATCTCTTTTCCGATGCATTATTCCCCCTTTACTGCATCCCTCGCTCCCTCACATTGCCGAATTAACACACAATTTGCGTCCATATGAAATACTCTGGGTTCCCTGCATTATCTTTCTAAAACGAGATACGTTTCTACGGAAACGATAGGATTTTCTTTTGGGAGTCGAGTATCTCTTTTCCGATGCATTATTCCTCCTTTACTGCATCTATTCCTCCTTTACTGCATCCCTCGCTCCCTCACATTGACGAATTAACACACAATTTGCGTCCATATGATATACTCCGGATTCCCTGCATTGTCCTTCTATATCGAGATACGTTTCTACGGAAACGATAGGATTTTCTTTGGGGTTCCGAGTATCTCTTTTTTGATGCATTATTCCTCCTTTACTGCATCCCTCGCTCCCTCACATTGACGAATTAACACACAATTTGCGTCCATATGATATACTCTGGATTCCCTGCATTGTCCTTCTAAATCGTGATACGTTTCTACGGAAACGATAGGATTTTTTTTGGGGTTCCGAGTATCTCTTTTCCAAAGCATTATTCTTCCTTTACTGCATTTCTCGCTCCCTCAAATTGACGAATTAACACACAATTTGCGTCCATATGAAATACTCTGGATTCCCTGCATTGTCCTTCTAAATCGAGATACGTTTCTACGGAAACGATAGGATTTTCTTTGGGGTTCCGAGTATCTCTTTTCCGATGCATTATTTCTCCTTTACTGCATCCCTCGCTAACTCACATTGACGAGTTAACACACATTTTGCGTCCATATGAAATACTCTGGAATCCCTGCATTGTCCTTCTAAATCGAGATACGTTTCTACGGAAACGATAGGATTTTCTTTGGGGTTCCGAGTATCTCTTTTCCGATGCATTATTCCTCCTTTACTGCATCCCTCGCTAACTCACATTGACGAGTTAACACACATTTTGCGTCCATATGAAATACTCTGGAATCCCTGCATTGTCATTCTAAATCGAGATACGTTTCTACGGAAACGATAGGATTTTCTTTGGGGTTCCGAGTATCTCTTTTCCGATGCATTATCCCTCCTTTACTGCATCCCTCGCTCCCTCACATTGACGAATTAACACACAATTTGCGTCCATATGAAATACTCTCCATTCCCTGCATTGTCCTTCTAAATCGAGATACGTTTCTACGGAAACGACAGGATTTGCTATGGGGTTCCGAGTATCTCTTATCCGATGCATTATTCCTCCTTTACTGCATCCCTCGCTCCCTCACATTGCCGAATTAACACAAAAATTGCGTCCATATGAAATACTCTGGGTTCCCTGCATTATCTTTCTAAAACGAGATACGTTTCTACGGAAACGATAGGATTTTCTTTTGGGAGTCGAGTATCTCTTTTCCGATGCATTATTCCTCCTTTACTGCATCCCTCGCTTCCTCACATTGACGAATTAACACACAATTTGCGTCCATATGAAATACTCTGGATTCCCTGCATTGTCCTTCTAAATCGAGATACGTTTCTACGGAAACGATAGGATTTTCTTTGGGGTTCCGAGTATCTCTTTTCCGATGCATTATTCCTCCTTTACTGCATCCCTCGCTCCCTCACATTGACGAATTAACTCACAATTTGCGTCCATATGAAATACTCTGGATTCCCTGCATTGTACTTCTAAATGGAGATACCTTTCTACGGAAACGATAGGATTTTCTTTGGGGTTCCGAGTATCTCTTTTCCGATGCATTATTCCTCCTTTACTGCATCCCTCGCTCCCTCACATTGACGAATTAACACACAATTTGCGTCCATATGAAATACTCTGGATTCCCTGCATTGTCCTTCTAAATCAAGATACGTTTCTACGGAAACGATAGGATTTTCTTTGGGGTTCCGAGTATCTCTTTTCCGATGCATTATTCCACCTTTACTGCATCCCTCGCTCCCTCACATTGACGAATTAACACACAATTTGCGTCCATATGAAATACTCTGGATTCCCTGCATTGTCCCTCTAAATCGAGACACGTTTCTACGGAAACGATAGGATTTTCTTTGGGGTTCCGAGTATCTCTTTTCCAAAGCATTATTCTTCCTTTACTGCATTTCTCGCTCCCTCAAATTGACGAATTAACACACAATTTGCGTCCATATGAAATACTCTGGATTCCCTGCATTGTCCTTCTAAATCGAGATACGTTTCTACGGAAACGATAGGATTTTCTTTGGGGTTCCGAGTATCTCTTTTCCGATGCCTTATTCCTCCTTTACTGCATCCCTCGCTAACTCACATTGACGAGTTAACACACATTTTGCGTCCATATGAAATACTCTGGAATCCCTGCATTGTCCTTCTAAATCGAGATACGTTTCTACGGAAACGATAGGATTTTCTTTGGGGTTCCGAGTATCTCTTTTCCGATGCATTATTCCTCCTTTACTGCATCCCTCGCTAACTCACATTGACGAGTTAACACACATTTTGCGTCCATATGAAATACTCTGGAATCCCTGCATTGTCATTCTAAATCGAGATACGTTTCTACGGAAACGATAGGATTTTCTTTGGGGTTCCGAGTATCTCTTTTCCGATGCATTATCCCTCCTTTACTGCATCCCTCGCTCCCTCACATTGACGAATTAACACACAATTTGCGTCCATATGAAATACTCTCCATTCCCGGCATTGTCCTTCTAAATCGAGATACGTTTCTATGGAAACGACAGGATTTGCTTTGGGGTTCCGAGTATCTCTTATCCGATGCATTATTCCTCCTTTACTGCATCCCTCGCTCCCTCACATTGCCGAATTAACACAAAAATTGCGTCCATATGAAATACTCTGGGTTCCCTGCATTATCTTTCTAAAACGAGATACGTTTCTACGGAAACGATAGCATTTTCTTTTGGGAGTCGAGTATCTCTTTTCCGATGCATTATTCCTCCTTTACTGCATCCCTCGCTTCCTCACATTGACGAATTAACACACAATTTGCGTCCATATGAAATACTCTGGATTCCCTGCATTGTCCTTCTAAATCGAGATACGTTTCTACGGAAACGATAGGATTTTCTTTGGGGTTCCGAGTATCTCTTTTCCGATGCATTATTCCTCCTTTACTGCATCCCTCGCTCCCTCACATTGACGAATTAACTCACAATTTGCGTCCATATGAAATACTCTGGATTCCCTGCATTGTACTTCTAAATGGAGATACGTTTCTACGGAAACGATAGGATTTTCTTTGGGGTTCCGAGTATCTCTTTTCCGATGCATTATTCCTCCTTTACTGCGTCCCTCGCTCCCTCACATTGACGAATTAACACACAATTTGCGTCCATATGAAATACTCTGGATTCCCTGCATTGTCCTTCTAAATCAAGATACGTTTCTACGGAAACGATAGGATTTTCTTTGGGGTTCCGAGTATCTCTTTTCCGATGCATTATTCCACCTTTACTGCATCCCTCGCTCCCTCACATTGACGAATTAACACACAATTTGCGTCCATATGAAATACTCTGGATTCCCTGCATTGTCCCTCTAAATCGAGACACGTTTCTACGGAAACTATAGGATTTTCTTTGGGGTCCGCGAATCTCTTTTCCGATGCATTATTCCTCCTTTACTGCATCCCTCGCTCCCTCACATTGCCGAATTAACACACAATTTGCGTCCATATGAAATACTCTGGGTTCCCTGCATTATCTTTCTAAAAGGAGATACGTTTCTACGGAAACGATAGGATTTTCTTTTGGGAGTCGAGTATCTCTTTTCCGATGCATTATTCCTCCTTTACTGCATCCCTCGCTCCCTCACATTGACGAATTAACACACAATTTGCGTCCATATGAAATACTCTGGATTCCCTGCATTGTCCTTCTAAATCAAGATACGTTTCTACGGAAACGATAGGATTTTCTTTGGGGTTCCGAGTATCTCTTTTCCGATGCATTATTCCACCTTTACTGCATCCCTCGCTCCCTCACATTGACGAATTAACACACAATTTGCGTCCATATGAAATACTCTGGATTCCCTGCATTGTCCCTCTAAATCGAGACACGTTTCTACGGAAACGATAGGATTTTCTTTGAGGTTCCGAGTATCTCTTTTTTGATGCATTATTCATCCTTTACTGCATCCCTCACTCCCTCACATTGACGAATTAACACACAATTTGCGTCCATATGAAATACTCTGGATTCGTTGCATTGTCCTTCTAAATCGAGATACGTTTCTACGGAAACGATAGGATTTTCTTTGGGGTTCCGAGTATCTCTTTTCCGATGCATTATTCCTCCTTTACTGCATCCCTCGCTCCCTCACATTGACGAATTAACACACAATTAGCGTCCATATGAAATACTCTGGATTCCCTGCATTGTCCTTCTAAATCGAGATACGTTTCTACGGAAACGACAGGATTTTCTTTGGGGTTCCGAGTATCTCTTTTCCGATGCATTATACCTCCTTTACTGCATCCCTCGCTAACTCACATTGACGAATTAACACACAATTTGCGTCCATATGAAATACTCTGGATTCCCTGCATTGTCCTTCTAAATCGAGATACGTTTCTACGGAAAGGATAGGATTTGCTTTGGGGTTCCGACTATCTCTTTTCCGATGCATTATTCCTCCTTTACTGCATCCCTCGTTCCCTCACATTGACGAATTAACACACAATTTGCGGCCATATGAAATACTCTGGATTCCCTGCATTGTCCTTCTAAATCGGGATTCGTTTCTACGGAAACGATAGGATTTTCTTTTGGGTTCCGAGTATCTCTTTTCCGATGCATTATTCCTCCTTTACTGCATCCCTCGCTCCCTCACATTGCCTAATTAACACAAAAATTGCGTCCATATGAAATACTCTGGGTTCCCTGCATTATCTTTCTAAAACCAGATACATTTCTACGGAAACGATAAGATTTTCTTTTGGGAGTCGAGTATCTCTTTTCCGATGCATTATTCCTCCTTTACTGCATCCCTCGCTTCCTCACATTGACGAATTAACACACAATTTGCGTCCATATGAAATACTCTGGATTCCCTGCATTGTCCTTCTAAATCGAGATACGTTTCTACGGAAACGATAGGATTTTCTTTGGGGTTCCGAGTATCTCTTTTCTGATGCATTATTCCTCCTTTACTGCATCCCTCGCTCCCTCACATTGACGAATTAACACACAATTTGCGTCCATATGATATACTCTGGATTCCCTGCATTGTCCTTCTAAATCGAGATACGTTTCTACGGAAACGATAGGATTTTCTTTGGGGTTCCGAGTATCTCTTTTCCAAAGCATTATTCTTGCTTTACTGCATTTCTCGCTCCCTCAAATTGACGAATTAACACACAATTTGCGTCCATATGAAATACTCTGGATTCCCTGCATTGTCCTTCTAAATCGAGATACGTTTCTACGGAAACGATAGGATTTTCTTTGGGGTTCCGAGTATCTCTTTTCCGATGCATTATTCCTCCTTTACTGCATCCCTCGCTAAGTCACATTGACGAGTTAACACACATTTTGCGTCCATATGAAATACTCTGGAATCCCTGCATTGTCCTTCTAAACCGAGATACGTTTCTACGGAAACGATAGGATTTTCTTTGGGGTTCCGAGTATCTCTTTTCCGATGCATTATTCCTCCTTTACTGCATCCCTCGCTAACTCACATTGACGAGTTAACACACATTTTGCGTCCATATGAAATACTCTGGAATCCCTGCATTGTCCTTCTAAATCGAGATACGTTTCTACGGAAACGATAGGATTTTCTTTGGGGTTCCGAGTATCTCTTTTCCGATGCATTATCCCTCCTTTACTGCATCCCTCGCTCCCTCACATTGACGAATTAACACACAATTTGCGTCCATATGAAATACTCTCCATTCCCTGCATTGTCCTTCTAAGTCGAGATACGTTTCTACGGAAACGATAGGATTTGCTTTGGGGTTCCGAGTATCTCTTATCCGATGCATTATTCCTCCTTTACTGCATCCCTCGCTCCCTCACATTGCCGAATTAACACAAAAATTGCGTCCATATGAAATACTCTGGGTTCCCTGCATTATCTTTCTAAAACGAGATACGTTTGTACGGAAACGATAGGATTTTCTTTTGGGAGTCGAGTATCTCTTTTCCGATGCATTATTCCTCCTTTACTGCATCCCTCGCTTCCTCACATTGACGAATTAACACACAATTTGCGTCCATATGAAATACTCTGGATTCCCTGCATTGTCCTTCTAAATCGAGATACGTTTCTACGGAAACGATAGGATTTTCTTTGGGGTTCCGAGTATCTCTTTTCCGACGCATTATTCCTCCTTTACTGCATCCCTCGCTCCCTCACATTGACGAATTAACTCACAATTTGCGTCCATATGAAATACTCTGGATTCCCTGCATTGTACTTCTAAATCGAGATACGTTTCTACGGAAACGATAGGATTTTCTTTGGGGTTCCGAGTATCTCTTTTCCGATGCATTATTCCTCCTTTACTGCATCCCTCGCTCCCTCACATTGACGAATTAACACACAATTTGCGTCCATATGAAATACTCTGGATTCCCTGCATTGTCCCTCTAAATCGAGACACGTTTCTACGGAAACGATAGGATTTTCTTTGGGGTACCGCGAATCTCTTTTCCGATGCATTATTCCTCCTTTACTGCATACCTCGCTCCCTCACATTGCCGAATTAACACACAATTTGCGTCCATATGAAATACTCTGGGTTCCCTGCATTATCTTTCTAAAACGAGATACGTTTCTACGGAAACGATAGGATTTTCTTTTGGGAGTCGAGTATCTCTTTTCCGATGCATTATTCCTCCTTTACTGCATCTATTCCTCCTTTACTGCATCCCTCGCTCCCTCACATTGACGAATTAACACACAATTTGCGTCCATATGATATACTCCGGATTCCCTGCATTGTCCTTCTATATCGAGATACGTTTCTACGGAAACGACAGGATTTTCTTTGAGGTTCCGAGTATCTCTTTTCCGATGAATTATTCATCCTTTACTGCATCCCTCACTCCCTCACATTGACGAATTAACACACAATTTGCGTCCATATGAAATACTCTGGATTCGTTTCATTGTCCTTCTAAATCGAGATACGTTTCTACGGAAACGATAGGATTTTCTTTGGGGTTCCGAGTATCTCTTTTCCGATGCATTATTCCTCCTTTACTGCATCCCTCGCTCCCTCATATTGACGAATTAACACACAATTAGCGTCCATATGAAATACTCTGGATTCCCTGCATTGTCCTTCTAAATCGAGATACGTTTCTACGGAAACGACAGGATTTTCTTTGGGGTTCCGAGTATCTCTTTTCCGATGCATTATTCCTCCTTTACTGCATCCCTCGCTAACTCACATTGACGAATTAACACACAATTTGCGTCCATATGAAATACTCTGGATTCCCTGCATTGTCCTTCTAAATCGAGATACGTTTCTACGGAAACGATAGGATTTGCTTTGGGGTTCCGACTACCTCTTTTCCGATGCATTATTCCTCCTTTACTGCATCCCTCGTTCCCTCACATTGACGAATTAAAACACAATTTGCGTCCATATGAAATACTCTGGATTCCCTGCATTGTCCTTCTAAATCGGGATTCGTTTCTACGGAAACGATAGGATTTTCTTTTGGGTTCCGAGAATCTCTTTTCCGATGCATTATTCCTCCTTTACTGCATCCCCTTCCCCCCATGAACCATGGACCTTGCCGTTGGTGGGGAGGCTTGCGTGCCTCAGCGATACAGATGGCCGTACCGTAGGTGCAACCACAACGGAGGGATATCTGTTGAGAGGCCAGACAAACGTGTGGTTCCTGAAGAGGGGCAGCAGCCTTTTCAGTAGTTGCAGGGGCAACAGTCTGGATGATTGACTGATCTGGCCTTGTAACATTAACCAAAACGGCCTTGCTGTGCTGGTACTGCGAACGGCTGAAAGCAAGGGGAAACTACAGCCGTAATTTTTCCCGAGGACATGCAGCTCTACTGTATGATTAAATGATGATGGCGTCCTCTTGGGTAAAATATTCCGGAGGTAAAATAGTCCCCCATTCGGATCTCCGGGCGGGGACTACTCAAGAGGACGTCGTTATCAGGAGAAAGAAAACTGGCGTCCTACGGATCGGAGCGTGGAATGTCAGATCACTTAATCGGGCAGGTAGGTTAGAAAATTTAAAAAGGGAAATGGATAGGTTAAAGTTAGATATAGTGGGAATTAGTGAAGTTCGGTGGCAGGAGGAACAAGACTTCTGGTCAGGTGATTACAGGGTTATAAATACAAAATCAAATAGGGGTAATGCAGGAGTAGGTTTAATAATGAATAAAAAAATAGGAGTGCGGGTTAGCTACTACAAACAGCATAGTGAACGCATTATTGTGGCCAAGATAGACACAAAGCCCATGCCTACTACAGTAGTACAAGTTTATATGCCAACTAGCTCTGCAGATGATGAAGAAATAGATGAAATGTATGACGAGATAAAAGAAACTATTCAGGTAGTGAAGGGAGACGAAAATTTAATAGTCATGGGTGACTGGAATTCGTCAGTAGGAAAAGGGAGAGAAGGAAACATAGTAGGTGAATATGGATTGGGGGGAAGGAATGAAAGAGGAAGCCGCCTTGTAGAATTTTGCACAGAGCATAACTTAATCATAGCTAACACTTGGTTCAAGAATCATGAAAGGAGGCTGTATACATGGAAGAAGCCAGGAGATACTGACAGGTTTCAGATAGATTATATAATGGTAAGACAGAGATTTAGGAACCAGGTTTTAAATTGTAAGACATTTCCTGGGGGGGATGTGGATTCTGACCACAATCTATTGGTTATGAACTGCAGATTCAAACTGAAGAAACTGCAAAAAGGTGGGAATTTAAGGAGATGGGACCTGGATAAACTGAAAGAACCAGAGGTTGTAGAGAGTTTCAGGGAGAGCATAAGGGAACAATTGACAGGAATGGGGGAAAGAAATACAGTAGAAGAAGAATGGGTAGCTCTGAGGGATGAAGTGGTGAAGGCAGCAGAGGATCAAGTAGGTAAAAAGACGAGGGCTAATAGAAATCCTTGGGTAACAGAAGAAATATTGAATTTAATTGATGAAAGGAGAAAATATAAAAATGCAGTAAATGAAGCAGGCAAAAAGGAATACAAACGTCTCAAAAATGAGATCGACAGGAAGTGCAAAATGGCTAAGCAGGGATGGCTAGAGGACAAATGTAAGGATGTAGAGGCTTGTCTCACTAGGGGTAAGATAGATACTGCCTACAGGAAAATTAAAGAGACCTTTGGAGAGAAGAGAACCACTTGTATGAATATCAAGAGCTCAGATGGAAACCCAGTTCCAAGCAAAGAAGGGAAGGTAGAAAGGTGGAAGGAGTATATAGAGGGTTTATACAAGGGCGATGTACTTGAGGACAATATTATGGAAATGGAAGAGGATGTAGATGAAGACGAAATGGGAGATAAGATACTGCGTGAAGAGTTTGACAGAGCACTGAAAGACCTGAGTCGAAACAAGGCCCCGGGAGTAGACAACATTCCACTAGAACTACTGATGGCCTCGGGAGAGCCAGTCATGACAAAACTCTACCATCTGGTGAGCACGATGTATGAGACAGGCGAAATACCCTCAGACTTCAAGAAGAATATAATAATTCCAATCCCAAAGAAAGCAGGTGTTGACAGATGTGAAAATTACCGAACTATCAGTTTAATAAGTCACAGCTGCAAAATACTAACGCGAATTCTTTACAGACGAATGGAAAAACTGGTAGAAGCTGACCTCGGGGAAGACCAGTTTGGATTCCGTAGGAATGTTGGAACACGTGAGGCAATACTGACCTTACGACTTATTTTGGAAGAAAGATTAAGAAAAGGCAAACCTACGTTTCTAGCATTTGTAGACTTAGAGAAAGCTTTTGACAATGTTGACTGGAATACTCTCTTTCAAATGCTGAAGGTGGCAGGGGTAAAATACAGGGAGCGAAAGGCTATTTACAATTTGTACAGAAACCAGATGGCAGTTATAAGAGTCGAGGGGCATGAAAGGGAAGCAGTGGTTGGGAAAGGAGTGAGACAGGGTTGTAGCCTCTCCCCGATGTTATTCAATCTGTATATTGAGCAAGCAGTAAAGGAAACAAAAGAAAAATTCGGAGTAGGTATTAAAATTCATGGAGAAGAAGTAAAAACTTTGAGGTTCGCCGATGACATTGTAATTCTGTCGGAGACAGCAAAGGACTTGGAAGAGCAGTTGAACGGAATGGACAGTGTCTTGAAAGGAGGATATAAGATGAACATCAACAAAAGCAAAACGAGGATAATGGAATGTAGTCAAATTAAGTCGGGTGATGCTGAGGGAATTAGATTAGGAAATGAGACACTTAAAGTAGTAAAGGAGTTTTGCTATTTAGGGAGTAAAATAACCGATGATGGTCGAAGTAGAGAGGATATAAAATGTAGACTGGCAATGGCAAGGAAAGCGTTTCTGAAGAAGAGAAATTTGTTAACATCGAGTATAGATTTAGGTGTCAGGAAGTCGTTTCTGAAAGTATTTGTATGGAGTGTAGCCATGTATGGAAGTGAGACATGGACGATAACTAGTTTGGACAAGAAGAGAATAGAAGCTTTCGAAATGTGGTGCTACAGAAGAATGCTGAAGATAAGGTGGGTAGATCACGTAACTAATGAGGAGGTATTGAATAGGATTGGAGAGAAGAGAAGTTTGTGGCACAACTTGACTAGAAGAAGGGATCGGTTGGTAGGACATGTTTTGAGGCATCAAGGGATCACAAATTTAGCATTGGAGGGCAGCGTGGAGGGTAAAAATCGTAGAGGGAGACCAAGAGATCAATACACTAAGCAGATTCAGAAGGATGTAGGATGCAGTAGGTACTGGGAGATGAAGAAGCTTGCACAGGATAGAGTGGCATGGAGAGCTGCATCAAACCAGTCTCAGGACTGAAGACCACAACAACAACTGCATCCCTCGCTCCCTCACATTGCCGAATTAACACAAAAATTGCGTCCATATGAAATACTCTGGGTTCCCTGCATTATCTTTCTAAAACCAGATACATTTCTACGGAAACGATAGGATTTTCTTTTGGTAGTCGAGTATCTCTTTTCCGCTGCATTATTCCTCCTTTACTGCATCCCTCGCTTCCTCACATTGACGAATTAACACACAATTTGCGTCCATATGAAATACTCTGGATTCCCTGCATTGTCCTTCTAAATCGAGATACGTTTCTACGGAAACGATAGGATTTTCTTTGGGGTTCCGAGTATCTCTTTTCCGATGCATTATTCCTCCTTTACTGCATCCCTCGCTCCCTCACATTGACGAATTAACACACAATTTGCGTCCATATGAAATACTCTGGATTCCCTGCATTGTACTTCTAAATCGAGATACGTTTCTACGGAAACGATAGGATTTTCTTTGGGGTTCCGAGTATCTCTTTTCCGATGCATTATTCCTCCTTTACTGCATCCCTCGATTCCTCACATTGACGAATTAACACACAATTTGCGTCCATATGAAATACTCTGGATTCCCTGCATTGTCCTTCTAAATCGAGATACGTTTCTACGGAAACGATAGGATTTTCTTTGGGGTTCCGAGTATCTCTTTTCCGCTGCATTATTCCTCCTTTACTGCATCCCTCGCTTCCTCACATTGACGAATTAACACACAATTTGCGTCCATATGAAATACTCTGGATTCCCTGCATTGTCCTTCTAAATCGAGATACGTTTCTACGGAAACGATAGGATTTTCTTTGGGGTTCCGAGTATCTCTTTTCCGATGCATTATTCCTCCTTTACTGCATCCCTCGCTCCCTCACATTGACGAATTAACACACAATTTGCGTCCATATGAAATACTCTGGATTCCCTGCATTGTCCTTCTAAATCGAGATACGTTTCTACGGAAACGATGGGATTTTCTTTGGGATTCCGCGTATCTGTTTTCCGATGCATTATTCCTCCTTTACTGCATCCCTCGCTTCCTCACATTGTCGAATTAACACACAATTTGCGTCCATATGAAATACTCTGGATACCCTGCATTGTACTTCTAAATCGAGATACGTTTCTACGGAAACGATAGGATTTTCTTTGGGGTTCCGAGTATCTCTTTTCCTATGCATTATTCCTCCTTTACTGCATCCCTCGCTCCCTCACATTGACGAATTAACACACAATTTGCGTCCATATGAAATACTCTGGATTCCCTGCATTGTCCTTCTAAATCGAGATACGTTTCTACGGAAACGATAGGATTTTCTTTGGGGTTCCGAGTATCTCTTTTCCAATGCATTATTCCTCCTTTACTGCATCCCCCGCTCCCTCACATTGACGAATTAACACACAATTTGCGTCCATATGAAATACTCTGGATTCCTTGCATTGTCCTTCTAAATCGAGATACGTTTCTACGGAAACGATAGGATTTTCTTTGGGGTTCCGAGTATCTCTTTTCCGATGCATTATTCCTCCTTTACTGCATCCCTCGCTCCCTCACATTGCCGAATTAACACACAATTTGCGTCCATATGAAATACTCTGGGTTCCCTGCATTATCTTTCTAAAACGAGATACGTTTCTACGGAAACGATAGGATTTTCTTTTGGGAGTCGAGTATCTCTTTTCCGATGCATTATTCCTCCTTTACTGCATCTATTCCTCCTTTACTGCATCCCTCGCTCCCTCACATTGACGAATTAACACACAATTTGCATCCATATGATATACTCCGGATTCCCTGCATTGTCCTTCTATATCGAGATACGTTTCTATGGAAACGATAGGATTTTCTTTGAGGTTCCGAGTATCTCTTTTCCGATGCATTATTCATCCTTTACTGCATCCCTCACTCCCTCACATTGACGAATTAACACACAATTTGCGTCCATATGAAATACTCTGGATTCGTTGCATTGTCCTTCTAAATCGAGATACGTTTCTACGGAAACGATAGGATTTTCTTTGGGGTTCCGAGTATCTCTTTTCCGATGCATTATTCCTCCTTTACTGCATCCCTCGCTCCCTCACATTGACGAATTAACACACAATTAGCGTCCATATGAAATAGTCTGGATTCCCTGCATTGTCCTTCTAAATCGAGATACGTTTCTACGGAAACGACAGGATTTTCTTTGGGGTTCCGAGTATCTCCTTTCCGATGCATTATTCCTCCTTTCCTGCATCCCTCGCTAACTCACATTGACGAATTAACACACAATTTGCGTCCATATGAAATACTCTCCATTCCCTGCATTGTCCTTCTAAATCGAGATACGTTTCTACGGAAACGATAGGATTTGCTTTGGGGTTCCGACTATCTCTTTACCGATGCATTATTCCTCCTTAACTGCATCCCTCGTTCCCTCACATTGACGAATTAACACACAATTTGCGTCCATATGAAATACTCTGGATTCCCTGCATTGTCCTTCTAAATCGGGATTCGTTTCTACGGAAACGATAGGATTTTCTTTTGGGTTCCGAGAATCTCTTTTCCGATGCATTATTCCTCCTTTACTGCATCCCTCGCTCCCTCACATTGCCGAAATAACACAAAAATTGCGTCCATATGAAATACTCTGTGTTCCCTGCATTATCTTTCTAAAACCAGATACATTTCTACGGAAACGATAGGATTTTCTTTTGGGAGTCGAGTATCTCTTTTCCGATGCATTATTCCTCCTTTACTGCATCCCTCGCTTCCTCACATTGACGAATTAACACACAATTTGCGTCCATATGAAATACTCTGGATTCCCTGCATTGTCCTTCTAACTCGAGATACGTTTCTACGGAAACGATAGGATTTTCTTTGGGGTTCCGAGTATCTCTTTTCTGAAGCATTATTCCTCCTTTACTGCATCCCTCGCTCCCTCACATTGACGAATTAACACACAATTTGCGTCCATATGATATACTCTGGATTCCCTGCATTGTCCTTCTAAATCGAGATACGTTTCTACGGAAACGATAGGATTTTCTTTGGGGTTCCGAGTATCTCTTTTCCAAAGCATTATTCTTCCTTTACTGCATTTCTCGCTCCCTCAAATTGACGAATTAACACACAATTTGCGTCCATATGAAATACTCTGGATTCCCTGCATTGTCCTTCTAAATCGAGATACGTTTCTACGGAACCGATAGGATTTTCTTTGGGGTTCCGTGTATCGCTTATCCGATGCATTATTCCTCCTTTACTGCATCCCTCGCTCCCTCACATTGACGAATTAACACACAATTAGCGTACATATGGAATACTCTGGATTCCCTGCATTGTCCTTGTAAATCGAGATACGTTTCTACGGAAACGATAGGATTTTCTTTGGGGTTGCGAGTATCTCTTTTCCGATGCATTATTCCTCCTTTACTGCATCCCTCGCTCCCTCACATTGACGAATTAACACACAATTTGCGTCCATATGATATACTCTGGATTCCCTGCATTGTCCTTCTAAATCGAGATACGTTTCTACGGAAACGATAGGATTTTCTTTGGGGTTCCGAGTATCTCTTTTCCGCTGCATTAGTTCTCCTTTACTGTATCCCTCGCTCCCTCACATTGACCCCTTTACTGCATCCCTCGCTCCCTCACATTGACGAATTAACAAACAATTTGCGTCCATATGAAATACTCTGGATTCCCTGCATTGTCCTTCTAAATCGAGATACGTTTCTACGGAAACGATAGGATTTTCTTTGGGGTTCCGAGTATCTCTTTTCCGATGCATTATTCCTCCTTTACTGCATCCCTCGCTAACTCACATTGACGAGTTAACACACATTTTGCGTCCATATGAAATACTCTGGAATCCCTGCATTGTCCTTCTAAATCGAGATACGTTTCTACGGAAACGATAGGATTTTCTTTGGGGTTCCGAGTATCTCTTTTCCGATGCATTATTCCTCCTTTACTGCATCCCTCGCTCCCTCACATTGACGAATTAACACACAATTTGCGTCCATATGAAATACTCTCCATTCCCTGCATTGTCCTTCTAAATCGAGATACGTTTCTACGGAAACGAGAGGATTTTCTTTGGGGTTCCGAGTATCTCTTTTCCGATGCATTATTCCTCCTTTACTGCATCCCTCGCTCCCTCACATTGACGAATTAACACACAATTTGCGTCCATATGAAATACTCCGGATTCCTTGCATTGTCCTTCTAAATCGAGATACGTTTCTGCGGAAACGATAGGATTTTCTTTGGGGTTCCGAGTATCTCTTTTCCGATGCATTACTCCTCCTTTACTGAATCCCTCGCTCCCTCACATTGCCGAATTAACACACAATTTGCGTCCATATGAAATACTCTGGGTTCCCTGCATTATCTTTCTAAAACGAGATACGTTTCTACGGAAGCGATAGGATTTTCTTTTGGGAGTCGAGTATCTCTTTTCCGATGCATTATTCCTCCTTTACTGCATCTATTCCTCCTTTACTGCATCACTCGCTCCCTCACATTGACGAATTAACACACAATTTGCGTCCATACGATATACTCCGGATTCCCTGCATTGTCCTTCTATATCGAGACACGTTTCTACGGAAACGATAGGATTTTCTTTGAGGTTCCGAGTATCCCTTTTCCGATGAATTATTCATCCTTTACTGCATCCCTCACTCCTTAACATTGACGAATTAACACACAATTTGCGTCCATATGAAATACTCTGGATTCCCTGCATTGTCCTTCGAAATCGAGATACGTTTCTACGGAAACGATAGGATTTTCTTTGGGGTTCCGAGTAGCTCTTTTCCGATGCATTATTCCTCCTTTACTGCATCCCTCGCTCCCTCACATTGACGAATTAACACACAATTTGCGTCCATATGAAATACTCTGGATTCCCTGCATTGTCCTTCTAAATCGAGATACGTTTCTACGGAAACGACAGGATTTTCTTTGGGGTTCCGAGTATCTCTTTTCCGATGCATTATTCCTCCTTTACTGCATCCCTCGCTAACTCACATTGACGAATTAACACACAATTTGCGTCCATATGAAATACTCTGGATTCCCTGCATTGTCCATGTAAATCGGGATTCGTTTCTACGGAAACGATAGGATTTTCTTTTGGGTTCCGTGTATCTCTTTTCCGATGCATTATTCCTCCGTTACTGCATCCCTCGCTCCCTCACATTACCGAATTAACACAAAAATTGCGTCCATATGAAATACTCTGGGTTCCCTGCATTATCTTTTTAAAACGAGATACGTTTCTACGGAAACGATAGGATTTTCTTTTGGGAGTCGAGTATCTCTTTTCCGATGCATTATTCCTCCTTTACTGCATCCCTCGCTTCCTCACATTGACGAATTAACACACAATTTGCGTCCATATGAAATACTCTGGATTCCCTGCATTATCCTTCTAAATCGAGATACGTTTCTACGGAAACGATAGGATTTGCTTTGGGGTTCCGACTATCTCTTTACCGATGCATTATTCCTCCTTAACTGCATCCCTCGTTCCCTCACATTGACGAATTAACACACAATTTGCGTCCATATGAAATACTCTGGATTCCCTGCATTGTCCTTCTAAATCGGGATTCGTTTCTACGGAAACGATAGGATTTTCTTTTGGGTTCCGAGAATCTCTTTTCCGATGCATTATTCCTCCTTTACTGCATCCCTCGCTCCCTCACATTGCCGAAATAACACAAAAATTGCGTCCATATGAAATACTCTGTGTTCCCTGCATTATCTTTCTAAAACCAGATACATTTCTACGGAAACGATAGGATTTTCTTTTGGGAGTCGAGTATCTCTTTTCCGATGCATTATTCCTCCTTTACTGCATCCCTCGCTTCCTCACATTGACGAATTAACACACAATTTGCGTCCATATGAAATACTCTGGATTCCCTGCATTGTCCTTCTAACTCGAGATACGTTTCTACGGAAACGATAGGATTTTCTTTGGGGTTCCGAGTATCTCTTTTGTGAAGCATTATTCCTCCTTTACTGCATCCCTCGCTCCCTCACATTGACGAATTAACACACAATTTGCGTCCATATGATATACTCTGGATTCCCTGCATTGTCCTTCTAAATCGAGATACGTTTCTACGGAAACGATAGGATTTTCTTTGGGGTTCCGAGTATCTCTTTTCCAAAGCATTATTCTTCCTTTACTGCATTTCTCGCTCCCTCAAATTGACGAATTAACACACAATTTGCGTCCATATGAAATACTCTGGATTCCCTGCATTGTCCTTCTAAATCGAGATACGTTTCTACGGAACCGATAGGATTTTCTTTGGGGTTCCGTGTATCGCTTATCCGATGCATTATTCCTCCTTTACTGCATCCCTCGCTCCCTCACATTGACGAATTAACACACAATTAGCGTACATATGGAATACTCTGGATTCCCTGCATTGTCCTTGTAAATCGAGATACGTTTCTACGGAAACGATAGGATTTTCTTTGGGGTTGCGAGTATCTCTTTTCCGATGCATTATTCCTCCTTTACTGCATCCCTCGCTCCCTCACATTGACGAATTAACACACAATTTGCGTCCATATGATATACTCTGGATTCCCTGCATTGTCCTTCTAAATCGAGATACGTTTCTACGGAAACGATAGGATTTTCTTTGGGGTTCCGAGTATCTCTTTTCCGCTGCATTAGTTCTCCTTTACTGTATCCCTCGCTCCCTCACATTGACCCCTTTACTGCATCCCTCGTCCCTCACATTGACGAATTAACAAACAATTTGCGTCCATATGAAATACTCTGGATTCCCTGCATTGTCCTTCTAAATCGAGATACGTTTCTACGGAAACGATAGGATTTTCTTTGGGGTTCCGAGTATCTCTTTTCCGATGCATTATTCCTCCTTTACAGCATCCCTCGCTAACTCACATTGACGAGTTAACACACATTTTGCGTCCATATGAAATACTCTGGAATCCCTGCATTGTCCTTCTAAATCGAGATACGTTTCTACGGAAACGATAGGATTTTCTTTGGGGTTCCGAGTATCTCTTTTCCGATGCATTATTCCTCCTTTACTGCATCCCTCGCTCCCTCACATTGACGAATTAACACACAATTTGCGTCCATATGAAATACTCTCCATTCCCTGCATTGTCCTTCTAAATCGAGATACGTTTCTACGGAAACGAGAGGATTTTCTTTGGGGTTCCGAGTATCTCTTTTCCGATGCATTATTCCTCCTTTACTGCATCCCTCGCTCCCTCACATTGACGAATTAACACACAATTTGCGTCCATATGAAATACTCCGGATTCCTTGCATTGTCCTTCTAAATCGAGATACGTTTCTGCGGAAACGATAGGATTTTCTTTGGGGTTCCGAGTATCTCTTTTCCGATGCATTACTCCTCCTTTACTGAATCCCTCGCTCCCTCACATTGCCGAATTAACACACAATTTGCGTCCATATGAAATACTCGCGGTTCCCTGCATTATCTTTCTAAAACGAGATACGTTTCTACGGAAGCGATAGGATTTTCTTTTGGGAGTCGAGTATCTCTTTTCCGATGCATTATTCCTCCTTTACTGCATCTATTCCTCCTTTACTGCATCACTCGCTCCCTCACATTGACGAATTAACACACAATTTGCGTCCATACGATATACTCCGGATTCCCTGCATTGTCCTTCTATATCGAGACACGTTTCTACGGAAACGATAGGATTTTCTTTGAGGTTCCGAGTATCCCTTTTCCGATGAATTATTCATCCTTTACTGCATCCCTCACTCCTTAACATTGACGAATTAACACACAATTTGCGTCCATATGAAATACTCTGGATTCCCTGCATTGTCCTTCGAAATCGAGATACGTTTCTACGGAAACGATAGGATTTTCTTTGGGGTTCCGAGTAGCTCTTTTCCGATGCATTATTCCTCCTTTACTGCATCCCTCGCTCCCTCACATTGACGAATTAACACACAATTTGCGTCCATATGAAATACTCTGGATTCCCTGCATTGTCCTTCTAAATCGAGATACGTTTCTACGGAAACGACAGGATTTTCTTTGGGGTTCCGAGTATCTCTTTTCCGATGCATTATTCCTCCTTTACTGCATCCCTCGCTAACTCACATTGACGAATTAACACACAATTTGCGTCCATATGAAATACTCTGGATTCCCTGCATTGTCCATGTAAATCGGGATTCGTTTCTACGGAAACGATAGGATTTTCTTTTGGGTTCCGTGTATCTCTTTTCCGATGCATTATTCCTCCGTTACTGCATCCCTCGCTCCCTCACATTACCGAATTAACACAAAAATTGCGTCCATATGAAATACTCTGGGTTCCCTGCATTATCTTTTTAAAACGAGATACGTTTCTACGGAAACGATAGGATTTTCTTTTGGGAGTCGAGTATCTCTTTTCCGATGCATTATTCCTCCTTTACTGCATCCCTCGCTTCCTCACATTGACGAATTAACACACAATTTGCGTCCATATGAAATACTCTGGATTCCCTGCATTATCCTTCTAAATCGAGATACGTTTCTACGGAAACGATAGGATTTTCTTTGGGGTTCCGAGTGTCTCTTTTCCGATGCATTATTCCTCCTTTACTGCATCCCTCGCTCTCTCACATTGAAGAATTTACACACAATTTGCGTCCATATGAAATACTCTGGATTCCCTGGATTGTCCTTCTAAATCAAGATACGATTCTACGGAAACGATAGGATTTTCTTTGGGGTTCCGAGTATCTCTTTTCCGATGCATTATTCCCCCTTTACTGCATCCCTCGCTAACTCACATTGACGAATTAACACACAATTTGCGTCCATATGAAATACTCTGGATTCCCTGCATTGTCCATGTAAATCGGGATTCGTTTCTACGGAAACGATAGGATTTTCTTTTGGGTTCCGTGTATCTCTTTTCCGATGCATTATTCCTCCGTTACTGCATCCCTCGCTCCCTCACATTGCCGAATTAACACAAAAATTGCGTCCATATGAAATACTCTGGGTTCCCTGCATTATCCTTCTAAATCGAGATACGTTTCTACGGAAACGATAGGATTTTCTTTGGGGTTCCGAGTGTCTCTTTTCCGATGCATTATTCCTCCTTTACTGCATCCCTCGCTCTCTCACATTGAAGAATTTACACACAATTTGCGTCCATATGAAATACTCTGGATTCCCTGGATTGTCCTTCTAAATCAAGATACGTTTCTACGGAAACGATAGGATTTTCTTTGGGGTTCCGAGTATCTCTTTTCCGATGCATTATTCCTCCTTTACTGCATCCCTCGCTCCCTCACATTGACGAATTAACACACAATTTGCGTCCATATGAAATACTCTGGATTCCCTGCATTGTCCTTCTAAATCGAGATTCGTTTCTACGGAAACGATAGGATTTTCTTTGGGGTTCCGCGTATCTCTTTTCCGATGCATTATTCCTCCTTTGCTGCATCCCTCGCTCCCTCACATTGCCGAATTAACACATAATTTGCGTCCATATGAAATACTCTGGGTTCCCTGCATTATCTTTCTAAAACGAGATACGTTTCTACGGAAACGATAGGATTTTCTTTTGGGAGTCGAGTATCTCTTTTCCGATGCATTATTCCTCCTTTACTGCATCTATTCCTCCTTTACTGCATCCCTTGCTTCCTCACATTGACGAATTAGCACACAATTTGCGTCCATATGATATACTCCGGATTCCCTGCATTGTCCTTCTATATCGAGATACGTTTCTACGGAAACGATAGGATTTTCTTTGAGGTTCCGAGTATCTCTTTTCCGATGCATTATTCGTCCTTTACTGCATCCCTCACTCCCTCATATTGACGAATTAACACACAATTTGCGTCCATATGAAATACTCTGGATTCGCTGCATTGTCCTTCGAAAACGAGATACGTTTCTATGGAAACGATAGGATTTTCATTGGGGTTCCGAGTATCTCTTTTCCGATGCATTATTCCTCCTTTACTGCATCCCTCGCTCCCTCACATTGACGAATTAACACACAATTTTCGTCCATATGAAATACTCTGGATTCCCTGCATTGTCCTTCTAAATCGAGATTCGTTTCTACGGAAACGATAGGATTTTCTTTGGGGTGTCGCGTATCGCTTTTCCGATGCATTATTCCTCCTTTGCTGCATCCCTCGCTCCCTCACATTGACGAATTAACATACAATTTGCGTCCATATGAAATACTCAGGATTCCCTGCATTGTCCTTCTAAATCGAGATACGTTTCTACGGAAACGATAGGATTTTCTTTGGGGTTCCGAGTATCTCTTTTCCGATGCATTATTCCTCCTTTACTGCATCCCTCGCTCCCTCACATTGACGAATTAACATACAATTTGCGTCCATATGAAATACTCTGGATTCCCTGCATTGTCCTTCTAAATCGAGATACGTTTCTACGGAAACGATAGGATTTTCTTTGGGGTTCCGAGTATCTCTTTTCCGATGCATTATTCCTCCTTTACTGCATCCCTCGCTCCCTCACATTGACGAATGAACACACAATTTGCGTCCATATGAAATACTCTGGATTCCCTGCATTGTCCTTCTAAATCAAGATACGTTTCTACAGAAACGATAGGATTTTCTTTGGGGTTCCGAGTATCTCTTTTCCGATGCATTATTCCTCCTTTACTGCATCCCTCGCTAACTCACATTGACGAATTAACACACAATTTGCGTCCATATGAAATACTCTGGATTCCCTGCATTGTCCTTCTAAATCGAGATACGTTTCTACGGAAACGATGGGATTTTCTTTGGGATTCCGCGTATCTCTTTTCCGATGCATTATTCCTCCTTTACTGCATCCCTCGCTTCCTCACATTGACGAATTAACACACAATTTGCGTCCATATGAAATACTCTGGATACCCTGCATTGTACTTCTAAATCGAGATACGTTTCTACGGAAACGATAGGATTTTCTTTGGGGTTCCGAGTATCTCTTTTCCGATGCATTATTCCTCCTTTACTGCATCCCTCGCGCC